>NC_048603.1:27707273-27817273 GCF_003668045.3 Cricetulus griseus
AACAAGTATTCTTTTGAGAAGCCTCCGCTTACATTTGCTGATTGATAAATTAATTCTTTGTCGATCTTGTTTGCTGCATGGTACCCATCTAGACCTTGCATCCCTCCCACATACGACTCCATCCACCCATGTGACATCAGTAGTGAGGAATCTTAGCTACGGATTATCTGGAATCTTCGCAACATTCCTAGACTGGTGATGTGTTCTAAGGAGGTAAATCTTCACATCCATTTGCTCTCAGAATATGGAAGGGCCGGGCATTGGCCTCTTTTGGAGAGCAGCAAAGGAACCGCAGAAAGAGGACACGGTACTCAGAGATGACTGCTGGCGTCTTTGAAGACGTCCTAGCAGGAGAGGTAGACACATTTATGGATTATGTAGGTTGAGTCTGGGAAGCATTTAAGGTAAAGAAGCTGTGAAGTATGGAAGCCCCAAAAGGAGGAGATGGCTTAGGGGATCATACACTGCCTGGTTTTGTGTCAACTTGACACAAGCTAGAGTCATCAGAGAGGAAGGAGCCTCAGCTGAGGAAATGCCTACATGAGGTCCAGCTGTAAGGCATTTTCTCAATTAGTGACCAATGGAGGGAGGGCCGTGGTGGGTGGTGCCATCCCTGGGCTGCTGGTCCTGGGTTCCACAAGAAAGCAGGCAAAACAACCCATTAAGCACCATCCCCTCCATGGCCTCTTCATCAGCTCCTGCCTCCAGGAACTTGCTTTTCTTTTAATGATGAACAGTGGAATTTCAATATGGAAATGTAAGCCAAGTAAACCCTTCCATCCCCAACTTGCTTTTTGGTCATGGTGTTTCATTGCAGCAATAGAAATCCTAAGACAGACATCTTGGGCTTGCCAGATCAGCCAACTTGCCAGACAAGGTTGTTGTGGGTGGTGACTTCAGTGACTTACTTGAGGGGGCCCAGAGTACTGGGGGACAGATGGAAGTGACAGAAGACTCTCCGCTAGGTTTACGGAACTCTCCACCCTCTGCTTTTGGGAAGTGTTCAGGGGGCAGACATAAGAGCCTTCCTAGCAGTATGGCAGACTGGACTATCATAACACACAAACCGGCTTTTTCTGTAGCAGCCCTCTCCCTGCTGAGGCAAATTCTCCTGGCTTGTTCTATCCCCTCTACATATATTTTTTTCAAATTCATCCATTTCATCCCTCAGAGATTCAGACCAGCAGCCCTCACAGTATCCGCTTATTACAATAAACAGGCTTTAAATTAAATCTTAGGTGCTACGATCCCCTTTCAATAGAATCACGTCAAATGGAAATGTCAGAAGCTGGAGACTGTATAAGTGAGGACGGGACCGTGAGCTGGAGGAATTCAAAGTGACTCGCTGGGCCACACAATAGCTGTTTCTGTTGCAAGAAAAGCAGTGTGGAGGATCTCTCCGCCTCTCCAAAATCAAATTCATTGTGTTCTGATAAGATGTCAAAGGAAATCCCATTGACAGATGTAAAATATTCAAACCTCGGGCTCAGAGGCTGAATGCCAAGCTTTCTGCTCCCTTGCACACCATCTTTAGCAAAAGAGGCAAATAAAATGAGGTTTCTTTCATAAGAAAATGACAAATTTCTTACTGTCCTTCTGCAATGCAAACTCATCTGACCAGTGGAGGACTGACAACACAATAATTTCCATATATTTGCAAATCACCAAAAGAGTGTGTGTGTGTGTGTGTGTGTGTGTGTGTGTGTCTACTCTTATGTCAACTTGACACACAAACTAAAGTTATCTAAAAGGAAGGAACCTCATTAAGAAAATGCATTCATAAGATCCAGCTGTAAGGCACTTTGTCAATTAGTGATCAATGCGGGAGGAACAAACCTATTATGGGTGGTGCCATCCCTGGGCTGGTAGTAGTGGGTTCTATAAGAAAGCAGGCTGAGAAAGCCATGGGGAGCAAGCCTGTAAGCAGCACCTCTTCATGGCTTGTGCATCAGCTCCTGCCTCCAGGATCCTGCCCTGTTTGAGTTCCTGCCCTGACTCGTTTCCATGATGAACAGTTATGTGGAAGTAGAAATCAAATAAACACTTTCCTCTTCCAAAAGTTGAGTTGGTCATGGTGTTTCATCAGAACCATAGAAACCCTAATACAGTGTGTGTGTGTGTGTGTGTGTGTGTGTGTGTGTGTGTGTGTAAATTTTTCTTGCTGCATTCCCAGTTGTTTTTCAGAGATGTAAGACTTGGTTAGCCCACCTGTGGTGGCACAGGCCTTTAATCCCAGCACTCCAGAAGCAGAGGCAGGCAGATCTCTGTAAGTTCAAGACCAGCCTGAAGAGCTAGTTCCAGGACAGCCTCCAAAGCCATGGAGAAACCCTGTCTCAAAAAACAAAAACAAAAACAAACAAAAAGAATTGGCTAGCCCACCTCAACATTATTTTCATAACTTAAACAGAAATGTAAGAATTTGGAAACAACCACAGACATCAAATTTTTCCATTTTGTCATTCATTTGCCACTGTTGCATGTACCAGCCGCTAAAGGAGAAAATAGAGCAGATCAAGAGTCAGGAAAGAGACACACGACTGACAATTATGTTTCCATGCCAAGTTCACCTCTTAATCTGAGACTAGTGATAAGGTTCCTAGAAAATCCAAAAGACACCTATCCTAGAGCTTTTCTGGGTATCTGGTCAACCATGTAGTAAAGACTGAAAACAGGGAACTCAGAAGAAACCCAAAAGAGAGAAACAGAAGCCAGAAGTTCTATTATGGTCAAGGATAGGTGTACCTTGACCAATTGTATTGTTTGCATTTTAGGTTCCCAGAAATGTCTACAGTAAATTGGAAGAATGGTGTCCTAAGTCATGTGTTCCTTTTGCTCGAGCCCAGTAAACAACACAAGGACCAATAACTTTCAGAGCTTATCCTATGTGAGGGATGACAACTGTTGTCATCCAGGCAAATGCAAACCTGGCCCAGCCCCTTGGGGACTTGCATGGCAGGCAGTACCCTGGCTCTGTAAGCAGGTACAAAGGTCCCTTTAAGAGGCAAGCTCCTCATTGACATCCATGTTCAGGGGTCTGGATCAGTCCTGTAGTGAGGCCTCTGCACTCTAGGGGGCCACTGGTAGTGGATTAGTATTTTTCCCTGGTGTAAGAAGGGACTTTGAGAGCCCATCCCATGTGAAGGGATGCACTCTTGACCTGGACACATGGGGAAGGCCCAGGCCCAGCCCAGGATGATGTGGTGGACTTTGCAGAGCCCCCATTGAGGGCCCTGCCTGCCTGGGGAGTGGAGGGGGGATGGGGTAGTTGGGGGGGTAGGTTGGGGTGGAGTAGGAGGGGTGAGGGTGAGGGGAGGGAGAGGGAGAAGGGATTGACATGTGAAACAAGCTTGTTCCTAATTTGAACTAATAAAAATAAATGAATAAAAAAAATACTAATTCCCTTAAAAAAAAAAAAGAGGCAAGCTCTGCCCACTTCCCCTCTCTTTCTGCCTCTCCTCTGAGGAGGCAGCCCTCTCTGTCTCTCTCTTTCTGTCTCTCTCTCTCTCTTTATGTTATATTTTAATGTAACGATACTTCTTCAGAAATTCTATGTTTGTTTGATATCTCTCTAGAGAAGTGATAGAAAAAAAAATTCTTTGGAGTCCTTGGGGCAAGTATTCAAAAGGTAAAGTGTTAAGCCGGCCTCCACACAGGGAGTGTGGCCCTTGAGCTGAGTGTGACACTACTCTTGTACCATTTTCAGAGTCATCCCCTGCCCCCCCACACACACACAATGGAACATCCTAAGAACAATCTGTAAGCATCTGTCCTTATACCCGCAGGTAAGTGTAGTCTTTACCTCTCATCAAGGAAACTTCTCTATGCAACAGACAGAGACCACTACAGAAAACCACATCAATCAATATGCTGAGTTGTGATGTCCAGTAACAATGGACACATCTACAAAGCACCCAGACCTAAGGCTCAGAGAACATCGTGGGAGAGCGGGTAGAAAGACTAGAGAGCCAGAAGATCAGGGAGTTCTCTGTGAGATTGTGTCTACTAGGAACACCAGAAGCTACACCAATAAAGTCTCTCCTACATGACTTCACAAACCAGAGTGGACAAGGATGACACCAATGAACTGAATGGACAAAAGCCCTTGCGTCCTCAACCCTACACAAATATCTACAGACAGAGAAAAGCTGGGAGTGGAATGTGTGGATTTCCAGAGAAGAGCACACCAATTGCTTGCTCAGCGTCAAATGTTCTTCCCTGGAAACATTGTGTGGGCTGAATTGGTTATATTTAGGAATATATGAGCATATACATTGTCATATACATGGTCATATATGTATACAACAGCAATTAGTGAAAAAAGAGACCATTAAATGAAGGAGAATGAAGAGGAGTATATGGGAGGGTTTGGAGAGAAACGGAGGCTGGGAAAAATGTACTTAAATTTTAATCTCCCAAAAATAACATGGTTCTTTAAAAAAAGAAAGATTCTTGCAAAGAGTATATATATATATATATATAATATATATATATATATATATAATATATATTCACAAATTTGGGTCATCTACTTTTTCTATTCCTGGACTATTTTTCAGGCCAAGCAACATTCTCTCTTAAATCTACACTACTGTAATCATGCCTTGCTATTTTGCTGTTTTGAATCCTAGCTTACTATTGCCAAATTGAAAACTACAGGATCCAGAGGAAAGAATGCATACAATATTTAGTCATTAAAATGGAGTTGACATACTGATTGGGATTGGCTCAGATCATTCATATAGACAGAGGTCCTGTCAAGCATTGGCCCACCTAATATAGGTTGGAGCCCTGGTAAGGTGACTCTATACATTTTGTTGGCTACCAATCATGTTTCCATTCCCACCCCTAACAGAACTTAAAAAGTTCAGAGGAAATATATCCAGAAAATTCTAGACAAGCCAGGATAACACAAAAACAAATGATTCCACTCCTTTCACTATTGCAGACTAGGAAAGTACTATATATTGCTGAGAAATAGGGGATCCTAGACTCCCATGGCCCATTTTAGAAAGCACTTTGGAACCTCAGCCAACGTCAAAACATTTTGACTTCAAGATACTATGTTTAGAACCAACTAGTAAGAGAAACAAAAGGAAAATGATTCCATGATTTTGTTACTGGAAAGGAATTATTTTAAATAGAAGTTACAGGTACTGGTGAATTATTTCTTTGCTTGATGCTGTGGCCAAATTCACTACAGGAGGCAACCATGAGAAAGAAAGTGTTTTGACTCAGAGTTCAAGAGTTACACTCCATCACAGTAGAGGAGGCATGAAAGTGGGGTCGACCTTCTTGTTCACATCTTCGTGGGTCTGAAGGCAAAAGAAGAACAATAGAAGCATTCTATTGCTTTCCTCTTTTCAGCCTTTTTATCATAACCCAGTACTTTACCCAGTGAGATTGGGAATCTTCCACGCCCCAACACCCCAAGTAATCTTTTCTGGAAACATCCACAGGATCTCCCAACCCAATCATGTTGATGATCAAAACTAACTATCCCAGCAGCTAATATGAAATATAAGAGATTCCTTCCCATGTTTGCTGATCTAAGTAAAAATCACACAACACTTTGGGACAGCAATTTAGTGACAAGTTTGAAAAGAATGTGAAATGCTGGAGCCTGTTTGTGCCATTTCTTGGCCTCTAGCCATGAGCACAGGTTAAAAAAAAATGTCAAGTTTACTGCCCACAACAACTGGCCTCATCTATTTTATTTTTCCATCTTGTAAAATCTTCTGGAAAAAAACTGAGTGAAACAAGAATCATGGTTTAAACTATCCCCAGTGCCAGACAGAATGGATTTTGTCATATTTGTATTAAAGCTAACATGTATTGATTCTTTACTGAAAGCCAAGCTGTGTGTGAAGGCTCTTCTGTAGGCTAACTCATTTACTATCCACAGTAGTCAAACAACAGTGAGTAAATCACTTAAGTTTCTCGACATCAGGAAACAGAAGAGTCGGCCCCACAGAACAAAGTTCTAATCATGTAAGAAATCCACAGGTAGGTGACTCCAGAGGGCCTGGTTTACTGCTGCTGCTAAGAAAGGGACCACATGCTCCGTCATCTCCATCATCGACTCTTCTGTGCTCCGCAGCCCGATCCTTCGTGGCTACAACAGGGTCACGATAGCTCAAAACCTCATACCCAGATACACTGGCAACCAAAAATGACTCTGTGTCTCCTTGTCCAGGAATGCATTCCATAAACATTGCTAAACAATTCCTGTGATTGGCTTAGGAAAGTATGAGGGACTCATTAGAAAGCACAAAAGGTCGTGTGGATATTGGATGGCAAACTAAGACCTCAGCTATGAGTTCCATTCTTGTTGTATCTGTTTAGCAGGAAAAGCAGCTATGGTGCACAGGCAAGTTGAGTGCCTTGCCTGAGCTCACACATCTAGTCATTAGAAGGTAAGGTTAAGATCAGAAGCCAGTTCTGGGGCTATCTAGAGCCGACTCACTGCAGTTCTGGTATGCTGCATATATATATATATATGTATATATATATATGAATATATATATGAATATATATAATATATATTCATTTCTGTCTTGCTGTGACCTGATGCCCAACAAGAAGCAATTCAAGGAAAGAAAGGTTTGTTTTGACCTCTAATTACTGGGAAACCAGCCCATCATGCTGGGTTGCAAAATAGAGGGTCTACTGGTCACATTGCCTCCACAATCAAAATGTACAGACTGATGAATGTCGGTGGTAAGCTTACCTTTTTCTATTCAGTCCAAGATATCAGTCTTTGGTATGGTACTGCCCATGGTTAGGGTGGTCTTCCTACCTCTGTTAACACAATGGAGAAAATCTCTCCCAAACATACCCAAAGACTTGACTTCTGGGTGATTCTAGATACTGTCAAGTTGACAATCAGTACTAACCAGCACATACATATAAGGTTCTGCATGAACCAAGATGACCCAGAAAGTTCAATCCTTAATAAAGAGCAGTTGCACATAGCTGCAGAGGTGAGAGGTCAACCCTGTGACACGCTATCGGGATGCTGGGGACCTGAGAGAGTGGAGATACAATTCCAGTTAGAATCAGAAAGCCTGGGAGCAAAGAGACAATAGCCTAGGTGTCATTTCTTATAGAGGACTTGCATCAAAAACAAAAAAACAAAAAAACAGTGAATCAGAGAGAGTGGCTTCCCCCTTCCTTTGCCTTATATTCTATTTAAAACCCCGATGGCATGAAGGAGGCCAATCTATTGGGGGTTGGGGTTGGGGCTTTGCCTTGCTTTTTGACTCATGTTCTAATGCCATTCAGAAATGCCCTTGCAGACACATCCAGAAGGATGGTTGAGCAGATTTCTGGGCAACCATTGTTGAGGCAAGTTGACCCATGGTCAAATGAAACATCACTTAGCTTCTTGGGGAAACTGTTTTCTCTCCCGTCTTGAGTTTCTTGATATGGTCGTTCTTCATGCAAAAGCTAAAAGCAGGCCATCAGTCACAGTATTAGAAATGCATGAGGAAGGAAGTCAAGCTATTTCCTCTTCACTCTTTCTTCAGTGACGCTGAGTAATCCAGGCACAGTCACCCCCTCCGTTAATGTACTCATTCACTTAGCCAACTTTTAGTGGAATCTTGACCTTCACAAGATACGGATCCTGACTCCGACTCAAAATGCTGACTATAAACATTTCATTGTGTGATAAATGGGACTAGAATGTAGATCACTGATAGAATGATTGCCTATGAGTCCTTGAATTCCATCCCTGGCACCACAGGTAATAAAGTATAACAGTAATAATAAATGGGATGAGAAAGGCAAGGCTGTCAATAGTCCCAGTAGAAGTAGACAGTACCAATTTGGTGGAGATAAATACTAATAACAAGTTATGGTTTCTAGCCCTCTCTTCTCTTGACAGCTAAAGAGAATTTTTTCATTGACCATTCTTGCTCCTTATTCTCTACTCTGAGTCCTGGGAAGAATGAGGGTTATGAGCGGGAACATTCTGTAATCTCCATTGTTGACACCTGCAATACCTAATTTAGATCGTGTCACAATTCATCCATCTCCTTCCCAACATTTCTTGAATGCTTGCTGAGTATGGGCAAACCATTGGATCACAGTTCCTGTGGACAGACGTGCTGGAACCTCTGACAGTCTCATGAAGCTCCCAAAAGTCAGTTCCAGAATCCCTCAGCATTAAACTGACCTTGTATCTTCAAATAAAGAGACTCCGACTTTGGTGATCTATAGAAAGCCTGTTATAAAGGATGCCAAGCTTTTCATTTTTATGGACCCCTTCCCATTGTCTTATGAAAACACCCTTGCAGGGACAGTCTATCATGATGTTGACACTGTAAGTTTCATCAGATGCCCAGAAATAATGACTCCCACGTCACTAAGTGGCACAGGTACAACATATCTCTGACATCAGGACTCATAACCTGTGTTCATCTTTAACCAATGAACATGGCCATGGAGGAGGCAGGAATCATAGAAACAGGTGCCCTAAACATAGCACATCACTCAACCCCAAATACCAACCTGACTCACCCTCTGCAAAGAGACCTTCTGTGATGACCTACTGCTTCTGATGGCATGACAAGTACTAGAGAGAGCTTTTCTCAAGCTCCTGAATGCTGTCAGGCAATATGGTGAGAGAAGCCAAAATCCTGCTGAGGTCTGATGTTCAAAGAGACTAAATAAAATAGAGAGCATAGCGTATGGAAAAAGGACAGAGAAGTTCAACTGTGAGTCCTTGCTTTCACTCCAACAGATTCAATGAGGCTGGCCTGCTTCTTGTCCCCGTCCTTCTATGGCCACTCTGTCCCAAGTGGCCAGGGCACTCGAGTTACAAATCTTTGCATCACTAACTGTAAAATATTTGGACAGTTTTTAAAGGTTTCTTTTCATTTTATTATCGTTGTGTGTATGTGTGCGTACGAGTCACAGTACATGTGTGGAGGTCAGAGAAAAACTTCATGCAGTTGGTGGCCTCCTTCCATAGGTAAGCATGGGAGGCAGGGATGAGCAGGTCTCTGCCTTCCAGCCTTGCATCATTGGGCTGCTGAGCAATCTTGCCTAATGACCCTAAAAGATTTTATACATACAAAATGCATGAGGTAAAGAGTTACACATAGGATCATGGAAATTGTGGCTGTCTGGACCCCTTTGCTCATCACTCCTCCCTCTCTGCAACTGGATTCCAGAGTTCAGCTCAGTGTTTAGCTGTGGGTGTCTGCTTCTGCTTCCATCAGCTACTGGATGAAGGCTCTAGGATGGCATATAAGGCAGTCATCAATCTCATTATTGAAGAAGGACATTTAAGGTAGCCTCTCAACTATTGCTTAGATTGTTATTTGGTGTCATCCTTGTAGATCTCTAGACATTTCTCTAGTGCCTGATTTCTCTTTAAACCCATAATGTATCCCTCTATTATGGTATCTCTTATCTTGCTCTCCTCTATTTTTCCCCCAACTCAACCTTCCTGCTCCCTCACCCCTCAGGTTCAACTTAACAGTCTGGTCTTTGGTTCTCTGTCCCTGGAAAAAACTGTTTCAAAACTAAGTGACAAAATTCACATCATGTCATAGTTTTTTGGGGGGCTATGAATTCTGATGATACACAACAAAGTGAGTTCCCCAATGAATGGGAGGGCGAGGCTGGAGCAGAACTAACTGGGGGTGGCATCTGGGTTGGTCAACTGGTGGTAGAATTGTAGGGCTGTTTCTTGGTTTTTCTTCTTATCAAATCTTCGGGGACTGGAACATTTCTCCATACTCACCCGCTGGTGTGCAGGTTGGTAAGCCTGGCACAGGTGGGTCTGTTTAGGTTTTTCTTTTTCTGCCTGGTCAGAGAACTGGTTAGCCTCCAGTTCCTCGTCATAAATTATTTTAGGGTAAATGTGGTTCTTTTTAAAAAAAAAATACCTTCTATTTTAGATTTTATTTTTTGTGCACAGGTGTTTTGCCTGCATGTGTGTAAGTGTATAATGGGTATGCAGTATCTTCGGAGGCCAGAAGAGGGCGTTGGATCTTCTGACACTGTAATTACAGATGGCTGTGAGCTACCATGGAGGTCCCCAAACACGGGTGCTTTGGAAGATTAACCAATGCTCTTTACCACTGAGCCATCTCTCCAGCCCAAGATGGAGTTGCTGTTATTATTACTCTCCTCTCCTGTTTCCCCTCCTCCTTCCCTCCCCCCTCCCCCCTCCCCTTCTCCTCCCCTCCCCCTCCCCTTATCCCTTCCCCCTCCCCTCCCCTCCCCCTCCCCTTCTCCTTCTCCCCCCTCCCCTCCTCCTCCTCTTCTTCCTTCTCCTTTATTGATTCTTTGGGAATTTCACAGGCATCCAATCCCGCTCACCTCTCAGGCCCACCATATCTTCCCCTAACCCCTGTAGCAGCCCCGCCCCCCAGAATTCCTCCCCCAAAAAATAAAAACAAAACAACACACACACACACAAAAAAAAAAAAAAAAAAAAAAACACCTTTGTCTTTCCAACACCTGTTGGCTCATCCTAGTAGCTCGGTGCTTCCGTGAGTCCAATCAGCCCAGCCATAAAATGGTCATTGCAACGCGTCCTTGGTCTGGTTCAAGTCCTCTGGCACACCATCATCACGGGACCCTTACGAAACTGCTCTTTGCATCCTGCTGCTGCCCTGAGTCGTGGAGATCCTGCAGTTATTGTTCCATAGGACCAGTTCCTCAGGTCAGCATCACCATAGCTTCAGGGTGGTCCCGGTCCCAACATGGTCCAAGGTGGTGGCCCAGATCCCAGGCATCCACACGACCCCTGGTGGTAACAGGCACCAACAAAGAATTCACAGCCTTTTTTTTTTCCCATTGTGATAAAGTATACATAACATAAAATGTGTCCTTTGGTCATTTATAAAGGTAACCATACATGCATGATATTGTTGCACCAAGGCCACCTTCATACATTTCCAGAACTTTCTTCATTTTTTTTTCCAGGCTGAAACTTTCTACCCCTTACACAATGACTCCCATGTCTTCCCATTGCAGCCACAGACAGCTGCTTACACTTTCTGTCTTTATTATTTATTTATTTATTTATTTTTGGTTTTTCGAGACAGGGTTTCTCTGTGGCTTTGGAGGCTGTCCTGGAACTAGCTCTTGTAGACCAGGCTGGTCTCGAACTCACAGAGATCCGCCTGATTCTGCCTCCCGGGTGCTGGGATTAAAGGCGAGCGCCACCAACGCCCCACTTTCTGTCTTTATTAATTTGACTTCTTTGCGAGTCTCATGGAAGAAGACTCTCATGGTGTTGGCCCTTTTGTTGCTCGCTTAGTTCACTTAGCTTCACGCTCTCAAGGTACATCCATGTTGCAGCATGTGTCAGTATTTCTCTTTAAGGCTGGAGAATACTGTAGACATCTTTAATCTCCCACAGCTATTCAATTCCAAAGCCTCATTGGTCCGTAAACAGCAGCAGGCAGAAATTCTAGTTTAACTTAGAATTCTGTCTTGGAAATGTGTTTCTGAACTGGAATTGTGGACTGGAGCTGAATTGGTCATGGCAATCCGGCTCAGGCAGTCCTAATACAGTCAGACTTGGAATTCTGGTTCACTCCTATTTTGTGATATGAACGTAAACCGTAACTAGAGGGGTCTAGCCTAGAATGCTTTCACTGTTTGTAGGGAAATGTGCTGTATGCGTTTGACAAATTATCATTGCTGTGTTTACTTTCAATTGCAAGTGGGAGGGGTGTTATGTGCTCAGTGTTTGCAATTTCAACGAATTCATGTTTTGGAACCTAACTTCCTGGGTCATGGTGTTAAGAAGCAGGGGGCCTTAAGAAGTGGCAAGGTCTTGAGGGTGGGGCCTTCATGGAGTGGATTAGCACCCTAAAGAAAGAGACCCAAAGAAGTTTCTTTGCCTCATGCCTTTCACTAGGTGAGTGTAACCCAAGGGCAATATCTAGGAGGAGAGGGTTTCTTCTGAGTGCCCTGACCTTGGGTTTTCTGTTTCTAGACCCACTTCAACAAACTGACTGCTATTAATTAGCTGTCTAGAAATTACTCAGCCTAAGGTTACTTTTGTTTGCTTGTCAGTCCAAGCTGACTAAGACTAAGATGGCGGTATGAGGGGAGGGTGGGAGGGGTGACGAGACACATGAAGGAAAAGACAAAATGATTACATATGAGCTTAGAGGGAGCTACAGACCCTGAGCTACAAGATGGCAGAACTTGACTCCTTTGATGAATATGAAATGACGAATTCCCATCAAAATCCCAGTATAATTCTTCACAGACCTTGAAATAACAATTCTCAACTTTATATGGAAAGAACAAAAGACTCAGGATAGCCAAAACAACCATGTACAGTAAAGGAACTTCCGGAGGCATCACCATCCCTGACTTCAAGGTCTATTATAGAACTATAGTCCTGCAAACAGCTTGGTATTTGCACAAAAACAGACAAGTTGACCAGTGGAATCAAATTGAAAACCCTGATATTAACCCACACACCTGTGAACACCTGATTTTTGACAAAGAAGCTAGTTATACAATGAAAAAAAGAAAGCATTTTCAACAAATGGTGTTGGCATAACTGGATACAGACATGTAGAAGATTGCAGATAGATCCATATCTATCTCCATGCACAAAACTTAAGTCCAAATGGATCAAAGACTTCAACATAAATCCAGCCACACTGAACCTCTTAGAAGAGAAAGTAGGAGGTACCCTTGAACAAATTGGTACAGGAGACCACTTCCTGAACATAACACCAGTAACACAGACATTGAGATTGACAATTAATAAACGGGACCTCCTGAAACTGAGAAGCTTTTGTAGGGCAAAGAACACAGTCAACAAGACAAAACAGCAACCCATAGAATGGGAAAAGATATTTACCAACTCTACATCTGACAGAGGGCTGATTTCTAAAATCTACAAAGAACTCAAGAAGCTAGTCTCCAAAACACCAACTAATCCAATTAAAAAGTGGGGTACAGAACTAAATAAAGAATTCTCAATTGAGGAATCTAAAATGGCTGAAAGACACATAAGAAAGTGTTCAACATCCTGCCATCAGGAAAATGCAAATCAAAACAACTCTGAGATACCATCTTACTCCTGTCAGAATGGCTAAAATCAAAAACACCAATGACAGTTCATGCTGGAGAGGATGTAGAGAAAGGGGAACACTCCTCCACTGCTGGTGGGAGTGCCAACTTGTACAGCCACTTTGGAAATCAGTATGGCGACTCCTCAAGAAAATGGGAATCAGTCTACCACAAGATCCAGCAATTCCACTCTTAGGCATATACCCAAAAGAAGCACATTCATACAACAAGGACATCTGTTCAATGATGTTCATAGCAGTATTATTTGTAATAGCCAAAACCTGGAAACATCCTAGATGCCCCTCAACTGAAGAATGGATGGGGAAATTTGGTACATTTACACAATGAAGTACTACTCAGCAGAAAAAAACAATGGAATCGTGAAATTCACAGGAAAATGGATGGAAATCGAAGAAACCATTCTGAGTGAGGCAACCCAGTCACAAAAAGACAGACGTGGTACGTACTCACTCATATATGGATTTTAGACATAGAGCAAAGGATTACCAATCTACAATCCACATCACCAGAGAAGCTAGGAAATAAGGAGGACCCTTTTTTATTTGCCGTCCTAGAGCCTTCATCCAGCAGCCAGTGGAAGTAGACGCAGACAGCCATAGATAAACAATGAACTGAACTGGAATCCAGTTGCAGAGGAGGAGGAGTGATGAGCAAAGGGGTCCAGACCAGGCTGGTGAAACCCATGAAAACAGCTGACCTGAACAAGGGAGAGCTCTAGGCTCCCAGACTGATCACTGGGAAACCAGCATGGGACTGATCCAGACCCCATGAATGTGGGTGTAATGAGGAGACCTTGGAAATCTATGGGGCCTCTTGTAGTAGATCAGTATTTATCCCTAGCATAAGAATGGACTTTGGGAGCACCCATCCCACATAGAGGAATACTCCCTGAGCCAAGACACATGGGGGAGGGCCTAGGCCCTATCCCAAAGGATATGACAGACTCTTATGACCACCCCTATGGAAGGCCTCATCCCCCCTGGGGAGCAGAAAGGGTATGGGATAGGTAGGGTGTTAGTTGTGAGGGGCAGGGGAGGAGGGGAGGGAGAGGGAACTGAGATTGACATGTAAAACAATCTTGTTTCTAATGTAAATAAAAAAATGGAGAAAAAAAAAGTTGAGCTTGACTTTGACAACACTAGGCCCAGGCAACTGGCTCAAATTAATTCAAGATGAACTTCAGTGATCCCCGCCTGTACGATGGAGATTTTTCTATTATTTTTAATTACTCATATTTACATATCCATCCCCCCATTCCCTCGCCCTCCCATCCTCCCATTTTCCCCACCCAACCCACCCCAACCCACGCCCCCATCCCGACTCCTCCCCAGGGATAGTGAGGTCCTCCACCAAGGACCTTCAAAGTCTGTCATATTGTTTGGGGGAGGGCCTAGGCCCTCCTTGCTGTATCTGGGCTGCAATAGTATCCCTCCATAGGGAATGGGCTCCCAAAGTCCATTTGTGCTCTAGGGATAAAGACTGGCTCCACTGTTAAAGGACCCGTATACTGTCTTGGCCTCCTAGCTGGTACCCACATTCAGAGGGCTTGGTTTGGTCCACGATGGAGATGTTAATCACTGTCCTACAAGATACTGAGAAAATTAAATAAGATCAGGTGCTTCAAAACACTTAGGCTAATACGTAGCCTGATAGAGATAGCCACTGGTAAGTTTGATTGGATTTTTATCGAATTTGTCTTAAGAGCACAAAGCAAAGATAATCTTCCTCATTTAAATGGACATGAAGGACTTTCGTCTGAAAAGCCCCACTACCCCCCCAACCTCATTGAAGGATCTCTTGTAAATCATCCCAGACAGGCCTAGGTTGGAGTTCCATTCTAACCCTTACTAATGGCGTAATATTTAGTGATTAATATACAATAACATGGACGCTTCCATTCCCCTCAGAATTCACAGGCTGACATCTTAACCCCTCCAGGTCATGGTATTGAGGATGGAAGCTGATTGAATCGAAAAGTTGGAGCCTTCATGGTGACATCAATGCTCCAAGAAAGAAAGAAAGAAAGAAAGAAAGAAAGAAAGAAAGAAAGAAAGAAAGAAAGAAAGAAAACCCAGAGATCTGCTATGTGATAACATAGCAAGAGAGCATTACCCAGGAAATGGCCCTCATGAGACACCGTATTTGCCTGTGCCACGGTATTGGACTCCTCAGCCTCCAGAACTTTGTGGAATAAATTTCTGTTTACAAACTACCTGGCATGTGCCATTTTGTGACAAGAGCACAAGCTGTCACCGTGATCCTGTATTTCCTTCCATGTATGAGAACCACGGCAACAATAACAATATACCACCTCCAAGGGCGGGTGTGCAGACTGAATGAGAGGGATTTCTAAGGCTCCTAGCATGGTTTCGGGCACCAAGGATACAACGTTCCCATGTACTCTGTGGGCACTGATTGCCTAAGTGCTTATCCAATATCTAGAAATACCAGATGTGGGGATAACATGGGCACTAATAGGTCCCTTCACAACAGATATCAGGTGAACGTTTAATCGATGCCAAAAGAGTAATAAGTAGTTAAGGAAAGGCAGATCTAGCTCTCTTCTTCTGTAATAACCAACATGTCCTTTGCAGTCTGGGAGCATTTTCAGAAAGCCAAGAAGGAAAACCCTGTGACTTTTCCTAAATCAGGATGAAAGAATCCAGCCCCAAAGCAACAGACAGGCCAGGCATCTCTCCAAGGAACTGACCTACTGTCTCACCTGTCTTCTTCTCCACGAGGGTTCCAACCAGTCCACAGTTGCTTGAAAGATAGGGGCATGTCCATCTAAGTCCAGATGTTTCCAGATTGGATTAACGGTATGAAAAGAGCTAACACCACAGCCACCAGTGAGAAACTGGCAACTCCTGTTCCCTCTCAAGCCAATAGAGCATTTGTCACCTATGGCCATGCCCTTCTGTCCCCAGGATGCTGCTCAGGTCTCCCTTTGGGAAGCTGTTCCATGAAACCTAGAGTCAAAAGGCTACTACTAGGCGCAGCCTTCTAACTGGAAACCTGTGGCAGTGACATTCTCCAAGTCACGGAGCCTTCTTGGTGCTCAGGAGTGGACCAAGTGGCCATGGACACTATGTGCGAGAGAGTTCAACGGATTCCCCTGAGCTCTATAAGAAGAGGAAAAACTTTTATTTGAAAGATGGGGTCCTCTAAGAGCCAGACCAACTGTTTAAAATGAGCCTCAGATCTGTCCTCAGGAAGATGCAGTTCAAGAATAATGTAGTCAGACAGAAAAAATAACACACACCACATACACATCATACAACATGCAAATATAATACACAAAGACAGCACACAAAAGCACACCATACACATAACACACGGATACACACACAAACCACACCTCATACCACATACACACCACAAATACAACATGCACACTACACACACACACACACACACACACATTCAACACATATAACACACACACACACCTATCATACATGCAACACACATCACACAACACATATATCACATACACCATACATACATACCACACACAAACACACCACACACATAACACTCATCACGTCACATACACTACACACACATATACAGACACATACACACACCCCACATATACAAACATACCACACATACACACACCTATGCATGCATCACACACGCATTCATGCATGTCATACATACACATTACACAAATTACCACCCAACTAAAAGACTCAACTTTGTTTTCTGCACATGGCTATCTACTTAAAACCTCATTAGTTCTTTTTCTTTAATGGATTAAGTCTGCTCGTTGACAATTTCATACAAGTATAAAATGTGTTGCTTAACTCACCCTCTCTTCTCACCCTCCTCCCTCCCCGCAAGGCCCTTGCCCACATCCACGTCTTTTTGTTTTGTTTTATGACCCACTGAGTTTAACCAGGGTTGTCTGTGTGACCGTGGGTTTGAAACTCCCTAGCAGAGACCAGACGGCTCACTGTCGGTTGGGCACACATCGAAAGTCAACGACCATCCTCCACCACAAACCAGCAACAGCCGATAATTCAGCAAAGAGCAATGGGCTCCCCTGAGCACCTCTTCTCCCCGTGCTTGTCTGTTCCCGGGCACAGTGCCGGGCGGGCTCAGGGCAGGCACCTGCAGCTGCTGTAAGACCATGTTCAAAGTAGTTGTGTCATGCCGGAAGATTGTATTTCATAGCCCTTCTTCTCCCTGTATTCCCATTCCTTTGTTCTTTCCACTCTGATATTTCCTGAGCCTTGGAGGGGGTGGTCTGTGTGTCCTATTTATGACTGAGTACTCAACTGTCAATTCTTTTTTGGGGGGGTGCGGGTGGTTTCAAGACAGAGTTTCTATTTGGAGCCTATCCTGGAACTCGCTCTATAGACCAGGCTGACCTCGAACTCACAGAGATCCACCTGCCTCTGCCTCCCAAGTACTGGAATTAAATGCGTGCGCCACCAATGCCCGACTCAACTGTCAATTCTTAAGCATCGTGAGCAGCCACAAATTCTTCACTGACTGCCATTCACGGCAAAGAGAAGCTTCTCTGATTACGGCTGTGAGTAGAATTTGTCTATGGCTAAAAGCATAAATATTTAGGATGCAGTTTGGTGTCGTGATGACTTAGCTAAACAACAGCACGACATTGTCCCCCCAGGACCGGCAACCTCCAGCCACGTGTCCTTCACTGTGTTTACAGTACCAACCATAAATCCCCTCCTGACACGTGGGCCTCAAATCCAATTCAAAAGCAGTTGGTTACCCCATAGCATTCTGTACGAAGAATGTGCTATGAATGAAACAAAGTAATATTTTGGGCCACAAAGCATTTCTATACGCAAGGAATGGTGTCATGTAGACACACAAGCTTAAAATGTGAATCCTATCTGGCACTAGCATATACCACTCTGTGATATTGTTCATTACAGCTTTTTATCCATTTGATAGAACATATTTTCTTCCTGTATGTGCTTTTTTTGTTTGTTTGTTTTTTCTGACAGTATGTGAGCTCCATGCAGTAGTTACTTCCCATCCTGTGTACCAAGTTCTCCTTAATGTCCAGAGCAGTGTCTGCTCCGAGGAGACACCCGTGTAAGTCAGGGGCCAGTCCTGAGACACAACACGCATCAGCTGTTTTAAAAACTTAAAATTGTTACCCAGTCATAAAGCCATGATGTTTTTATCTTGGTAACCACGGCATTAAGGGGACAGAGGTTCCTTTCAAAGTGCCATGTAGAGAAGAGGTTACAATTAGTAAATCCTGGATAAAGGTTAAAATGATTTAAAAAACTAAAAAATGGAGAAAAGGTGCCCCGTGGAGCTGAATCCTGCCTCTCAGGAGAGGATACAGCCCAGAGAGTGCTGTCCCTACTCCCTAGGCTAAGTACTCGGAATCGGGAGAGCCAACTAGCTACTCAGGCGACATCTTCAAGGTGAGTGGTGACAAGATTGTCACTGTACAGCTTTTAAAACTGGATTCAGGAGCTGCTAGCAAAGGGCTACCACGTCCACAGCATCTTAAGAGGAGCTCTAAGCCACCAGGAAGCTCCAGGCAGGAAGGAGCCAATGGGAAGGAGTGATACAGTCTGGGACGTTCCAGTCTCAGAATCTCGAGGTAACAGTGACTGGGCTTAGACACAATGATTTCATAAAGCTACCAGTAAAGATTTCCAAAGGTCGTAAAATAAAAGCAAAGAAAGATAAAATAAAATGGAGAAGGGAAGGAAATACAAAGAAAAGCACACAATGCTGTTGGATTCAGGTAAGGGCGATACTAGCTAAAGTTACTGACATTCAGAACATGATAGGCTCTTTACACACATACACACCTGTCTTCAGAAAACTCCATGGAGCAGGATATATATATAAATATATATATATATATTTGAATAACAAACAAGATTGAATTACATGACGATCCCAGTTCCCTTCTCCCTCCCTTCCTCCTCTACCACCCCCCAACTAAAACCCTACCTGTCATAGGTCCTTTCTTCTAATCTACACCTGACTCAAAATTTCTGCTCCCTCATGACCTCTGCATCCCTCCTCTTCTTCCCTTCTCACTCTCGTAGCTCCCTCCCCCCCTCTTCCCATGCTCTCAATTTGCTCAGGGGATGGTGACCCTTTCCCCTTCTCCAGGGGACAAAGTTTGTCTCTTTTAGGGTCTTCTTTGTTTACTAGTATCTCTGGCAATGTGGATTGTAGGCTGGTAATCCCTTACTCTATGTCTAAAATCCACATATGCGTGAGTACATATCATGTTTGTCTTTTTGTGATTGGGTTACCTTGCTCAGAATGGTTTCTTTGAGTTCCATCCATTTTCCTGCAAATTTCAGGATTCCATCATTTTTTTTTTCTGCTGAGTAGTACTCCATTGTGTAAATGTACCACATTTTCTCTATCCATTCTTCGGTTGAGGGTCATCTAGGCTGCTTCCAGTTTCTGGCTATTACAAATAATGCTGCTATGAATATGGTTGAACAGATGTCCTTGTTGTATGAATGTGCTTCTTTGGGGTATATGCTTAAGAGTGGAATTGCTGGATCTTGTGGTAGACTCATTCCCATTTTCTTGAGGAGTCGCCATACTGATTTCCACAGTGGCTGTACAAGTTGGCACTCCCACCAGCAGTGGAGGAGGGTTCCTTTTTCTCCACATCCTCTCCAGCATAAACTGTCATTGGTGTTTTTTATTTTAGCCATTCTGACAGGAGTAAGATGGTATCTCAGAGTTGTTTTGATTTGCATTTCCCTGATGGCTAAGGATGTTGACACTTTCTTATGTGTCTTTTAGCCATTTTAGATTCCTATATTGAGAATTCTCTATTTAGTTCTGTACCCCATTTTTTAATTGCATTGTTTGGTGTTTTGGAGACTAGCTTCTTGAGTTCTTTGTATATTTTGGAGATCAGCCCGGGGTTGGTGAATATCTTCCCAGTCTGTGGGCTGTCGTTTTGTCTTGCTGACTGTGTCCTTTGCCTTACAGAAGCTTCTCAGTTTCAGGAAGTCCCGTTTATTAATTGTTGATCTCAATGTCTGTGCTACTGGTGTTATGTTCAGGAAGCGGTCTCCTGTACCGATTAATTCAAGGGTATTTCCCACTTTATCTTCTAGTAGGTTCGGTGTGGCTGGGTTTATGTTGAGGTCTTTGATCCATTTGGACTTAAGTTTTGTGCAGGGAGAAAGGCTTGGGTCTATCTGTAGTCTTCTACACATTTGCATCCAGTTATGCCAGGACCATTTGTTGAAGTTGTTCTCTTTGTTCCAGCATATATATTTGGATTGTTTGTCAAAAATCAGGTGTTCGTAGGTGTGTGGGTTAATATCAGGGTTTTCAACTCTATTCCATTGGTCTACCTGTCTGTTTTTGTGCCAATACCAAGCTGTTTTCAGGACTATAGCTCTGTAATAGAGCTTAAAATTAGGGATGGTGATGCCTCCAGAAGTTCCTCTATTGTACAGGGTTGTTTTGGCTATCCTGGGTCTTTTGTTTCTCCATATAAAGTTGAGAATTGTTCTTTCAAGGTCAGTGAAGAAATGTGTTGGGATTTTGATGGAGATTGCATTGAATCTGTAGATTGCTTTTGGCAAGATTGCCATTTTTACTATGTTGATCCTACCTATCCAAGAGCATGGGAGATCTTTCCATTTTCAGGTATCTTCTTTAATTTCTTTAGAGACTCAAAATTCTTACGGTACAGGTCTTTCACTTTTTTGGTTAGTGTTACTCCAAGGTATTTTATGTTGTTTGTGGCAATTCTAAAGGTTGATGCTTCTCTGATTTCTTTCTCCACCAATGTGTCATCCGTATATAGTAGGGCTACAGATTTTTTTTTTTTTAGTTAATCTTGTATCCTGGTGCAGGATTTATTATTCCCACCATATAGATGAGAAAACCAAGCCAGTGAGGAGTAGAAAATTGCCAACAGTCACAGAGCCAATAATTGCTACAATGGTGAACTCCCAGTTATGTTCAGTGTGGAAGTGTGTCTTTTCCCATCAATACGCAATGGCACGTGAGGTTTGAAAGTTGGTCTTTCTAGAAGGTAGAGTCAGAAGGGAAACATAATCCTGTTCCTGTAAACTTCATAAAGATCCACAGGTTCTGTGGTGGTTTGAGAGAGAATGGCCCCCATAGGCTCATAGATTTGAACACTTGGTCACTATGGAATGGCACTATTTGAAAGGATTAGAAGGCATGGCCTTGTTGGAGGAAGTGTGTCACTGGGAGTGGGTGCTGAGGTTTCAAAACACCCATTCCAAGCCCGGAGTCTCTGCTCTTCCTGCCGCCTGGCAATGCAGATGTAGAACTCTCAGTTAATTCTCCAGTAACATGTCTGCCTGTGTGCCATAGTGCTCTCCACCATGATGACAAAGGACTGAACCTCTGAAGCTGTAAGCCAGCTCCAATTAAATGCTTTCTTGTGTAAGACTTGAGGGGATTATGGTCTGTCTTCACAGCAATAGAACACTGACTAAGGAAATCTCATTCTCCATACTACTGCTATGACGCCGGTAATTGCCATCTTTCAACTCCACCTACATATGAAATGGAAAGGTAAAGTCCACTCCATGTCCCGGACAGCAGACTTAAAGTGAAGCCATGCTGATGACATCAGCATCTCCAGCAGTCACCATGACTTCTCCGCTGAGGAAACCTGCTTCAGGAGCGAGAGGAGACATTATCTGTGGCCCCTCCCGAGCCCAGGGAATGTATGTTGACAATCATCTAATCCAGTCACGCCAATTCCATTCACCTCACCAATGACTGGCTTAGGCATGAACACATGCTCCAGAGCCAGTCAACATCACAAAATAATAAGTCTTCTAGTTTGCTGTCTGTTGCTGTGAGAGACGCCACGGCCAAATGCAACTTGAGGAGGAAAGGGTTTGTTTCGGCTGACAGCTTGCATCCCATCATGAAAGGAAGTCAGAAGAGGAACTCACAGTAGTAGCCTGGAGACCAGAAGTGAAACAAAAACCAAAGAAAAACGCTGGCTTGTTCTAGCCTCACGTTCAACTGCATTTCTCAAACACCTGGGACCATGTGTCCACAGGGGGCACCAGCCACAGTGGGATGTGCCCTCTTGCAGCAATCATTAATCGAGAAAATGTACCACAGACTCAGCTACAGGCTAACCTGATGGAGGCATTTTCTCAATCAAGGTTCCTTCTTCCCAAATGACTCTAGCTTGTGCCAAGTGAACACAAAAAAAAACAAAAACAAAAACAAAAACAAAAAACAAACCAACAAAAAACCTAGCCAGTACAAACAGTGTGCTACATGGGTTCTGGATCCGTTCTTCTCTTATTTTTCTCCTCTGAACTCAAGCGTAGGTGAAATACAACGCCTACTGCTGCTGCCATCTTGTAATTATTAAGAGGCACTACTACCAAAATCCTAATGTCAACTTATTCAGATGTCAGAAGACATCTTTTATTATTTAAGTCTTCTTTAGATACACAAATATAGCAGTGTTTCAATGGGAAGCATTTGAAGTGATTAAAGCCATCTTGCTTGTATCTTCACAAGGCTAAGAGCAACAGGAAATCAGAGGCCAAGTTTTATTTTGGTGTTTTGCATACTGTTTTACATCAGCTTGTGTAACTAGCCTGGTTATGTTGCTGTTTCTATGATTAAAATATTCAGGAAAAGTGAGTTTAGGGAGAAAAGCTTAAATTTGGCTTCCCATTTCAGAGGGAATGTAACTGTGCAGGAAAGGATGAGCTGGATCATGGGGGCTGGCCTGCCAATCTGTATCAGCAATTCAAAAGCAGAAAAAACAATACAGGAAGTGGGGCCAGGGTCTCACACCTCAAATCCCATCCCAAGCAAGACTCCACCTCCTAAAAGCTCCCAAACAATGCTACCAACGGGGGATCAAGTTCTCAACCATGTGATCCTGGGGAGAATACTTCCTATCCAAGCTGCCACAGTACCCAATACCTAATACTTAAGAGGAACTCAGCAAGTAGTCAATCCATTAACACTAACCAATCAACCCATTAACACATATGGTTGGGAACACAGGAGGTACCAGCTCTGGTTAGGAATTGTAAGGATTTCTAAAGAAACAGAAAGCATAAGCTCTACCCCTAAGAAAGTCCCCATCTCAGCAGACAGCCAGAACTAAGATACAGAATGACCTTGGACCAAGTGTAAAATCAGTTATTATGGAAATATTTCTCTCAGTTTGTTTGCTGGTTTGGTCATTCTGAAACAGGGTCTCTCCATAGATCTCAACCTCTCAATTTCTCCAGCTTCAGCATCCCAAGAGATGGGATTAGAGGCATGTGTCACCATACCCAGCTAGAAATACTTCCTTTCAAATCCTGATTAAGGAACAGGAATGAATCAGGATATTGGATTTTAACAAAGTCCAAAAAAAAAAATTGAGAACAAAATTGTAATTCTTAAGCACTACGTTATCATAAAGTCAGGACTTGGGCACTCCAAAGAGGACTCGAAGCTAGAGCAGGCTGGATTGCTCTTCCAGAATTCTCTTATATTGTACTCTGTGGGCTCCACCAGGACCTAAGTGAAGAGTTAAGAGAGCATATTTGGGGAGCTTGTAATAATAGTATTGTTGCCCACCTTCCTCCTCTGGGGAGTCGATTTCCCTTCATGTTGAGTCAAATGGGAAAGGATTTATGGGGTCCCTTGGGGAATATAACACCAGTGTCACCTAGAATTTGGAGAGTGTGGTAAGGATACAAGACTCTCAGACACAGGAAAAAAAAGACCTGAATTCTCTCTTTCTGGTAGTCAAATGAAGATACTCTGTGCACTGCTATGTTAACAATTGAAGAAAAGCGAGCATCATCCAGGCATGGGGGATTGATTTTGCAAAACCGAGTGGCTTTTGTCTTTAATTGTGTTCAATCAAAAGCCCACCCTGAAGGGGCTGCATGGGTGGAAGAGAGAAGGATCACTTAGTCTTTCAGGACTAAGAGGGTCGTCATAGTGACAGTTCAGAAGATATCCGTGACTATCTAGGGGACACTGCAGGAGATCACCAGCACCAGGCTCAGAAGAAACTCAGAAAAGCTTCCTGTAAAAAAAAAAAAAAAAAAAAAAAAAAAAATAGCTCACCGCTGTGCGGTCGCCATGGAAGAGCACCACTGTGAAGTGACCTTTCTCCAAATGCCCTCTCCCCTGAGGCTAACTGTGGAAGGATCAGAAACAGCATCCGATCCATAGGAGGCAAGAAAAAGCCGGCTGGCATCCTGATCGCCCTACAGCAGCAGCCCAGCCTGAAGCGGGCATGGGGAAACTTCAAAGAGAATAGGAACGTAGCGTGTGGATGATAACACTAGACTCTACCAACATCCTATTACTGCTCTAGATTAAACTGAAAGCTGATGGTTTTTTGTTTTGTTTTGGGTTTTTTTTTTTTTTTTTTTTTCTGGCCTGAACCTTTTTTTTTTTTTTTAATCTCCAAACAAAGAGCTCTTTCTTTTCTAACAGTGACTGGAAAAACCTGACTTTACCCAGAAAGTCAGGCTGAAATGAACTCAGGATACCTGTCCTAGGCGAGTTACAGGTGAGATAGCCACGGCACCCGTGAGGCTGCCCCAAGAGACCCTGGTTCTTGCCACCTTCGTTGTTCCTTCGTGCTCCGTGCCGTCCACCATTCCATCCTCCCACGGCTCCCTTCATGGCTCCATAGCCCCATCGAAGTCTAGTGACCGCATCGCAGACTGTGCTGAGACACCGAGCAATCCAGTCGGCCCTCAGGCTCAAACCTGGTTCCACCATTTCCCATCTGAATCAGACCTGGCTCCATCATTTCCCGTCTGGGCGGAAGACCTGGCTCTATCATTTCCTGTCTGAGCAGAAGACCTGGCTCCATCATTTCCCGTCTGGGCGGAAGACCTGGCTCCATCATTTCCTATCCTGGTGGAAGACCAGGCTCCATCATTTCCTATCTGAGCAGAAGACCTGGCTCCATCATTTCCTGTCTGAGCAGAAGACCTGGCTCCATCATTTCCTGTCTGGGTGGAAGACCTGGCTCTATCATTTCCTGTCTGAGCAGAAGACCTGGCTCCATCATTTCCCGTCTGGGCGGAAGACCTGGCTCTATCATTTCCTGTCTGAGCAGAAGACCTGGCTCCATCATTTCCCGTCTGGGCGGAAGACCTGGCTCTATCATTTCCTGTCTGAGCAGAAGACCTGGCTCCATCATTTCCTCTCTGAGCAGAAGACCTGGCTCCATCATTTCCTATCCTGGTGGAAGACCAGGCTCCATCATTTCCTATCTGAGCAGAAGACCTGGCTCCATCATTTCCTGTCTGGGTGGAAGACCTGGCTCCATCATTTCCCGTCTGGGTGGAAGACCTGGCTCCATCATTTCCCGTCTGGGCGGAAGACCTGGCTCCTGCACTGAGGACCACCCTGCAATGAAAAGAGAGATGACAGGGCATTGACCTCCCTCAGACGTGCCCCAAACTCTGCTTTCGCCATCTTCTTGACTTTTCATTGAAAATAAGCAATCCGAATCTCAACAACCTGGATAACTTCATGAAGCTGCTGAATACTGGAGCTGGGGATTGGAGGGATGGCTCAGAGGTTACGAGCACTGGCTGCTCTTCCAGAGGTCCTGAGTTCAATTCCCAGCAGCTACATGATGGCTCACAGCTATCTATAATGAAATCTGGCGCCCTCTTCTGGCCTGTGCACATATGTGCAGGCAGAACACTGTATACATAATAAATAAATCTGAATTAAAACCTAAGCCTTTTCAGTCCAAAGCCCACAGATTATCCTGATGAAGATGAAAGAAGCCAGTCGGGAGATAGGAAAAGGGATGGCAGGACTTACAGAGCCCATCAGGTGGGTACCAAAGGTGTTTAGATCCATTTCATTATGAATATATTCTGGAGAGGTACTGTGAGTCTGTGTGTGTGTGTGTGTGTGTCTGTCTGTCTGTGTGTGTGTGTGTCTGTCTGTCTGTCTGTGTCTGTAGCTCCAAGTTAAACTGCTGACCCTGTCTACTCCCATAGACTAGAGAGACATGGAGACATTGCATTCCTGTTCTTCTACCAAAGGCTTTAACAGAGGAAAGAAATTAAAGAAAAACAGAGGAATGGGAAAAAAAGGAGAGGGAAGAGAGATGACAGAAAGAAGGAAGAAACTCTCCCTGTCCCCAGCATGTTATAGTGGCTGCAGGCACTGAGCCCCTCTCTGTGCAAAGAAAACCTGAGACATTCAACTTCCCGTGCCACCAGAGCAATGGTAATGAGGTTATTTATTCCCCCCAAGAAGCCCCTTAGCTGACTGCTCACACTAAAGCTTCCCCACAAACATAGGAACAGCCTAAGCCCAACAATCAGTACACTAATTGAAATGCCAAGATGAAGTTCAATAGATGCTAGTTCCTGGGTCAGAGTCATTACCAGCTGCTAAACGTTATATGAAAAGATCCATGAAGAGATGCCATTCCAGCAGTATGCTTTAAGCCTTCCCACGCCCACTGTGGGAAGAGAAAAAGAAAGACACGCAGGGCAGGGGGAAGGGGCAAGACTGGGACTAGAGCAGGGACTGGCTGTGGGCTTAGGTGAGCAGTGCAAACAGACTAGAAGTGAGGGAATCCAGGCTCTCAGGAAGCTGATGGCAACAGCGTCACACCCACTTTCTTCACTAAAGGGTGCTTCATCAGGAGTGTCCAATCATGGGAACCAGACCTGGATGCCAAACATGGATGGCTGCAGCAATTTTTTTCACACCTATAAAGCAAACATCATAAAGTTGGGAACTTGGAGTTACCAGAATCATTCGTATAAATGTTAGGGTTTGTGTCTGCCAGGCAGCAGTTACGACAGAAATGGACTGAACCATCACCCACAACAGCAGACCAGAATCCCAACCGACAGTCTTCTTTGTGAAAGTTGTTATAACTGGGAACTGTGTCTGTAGTTCCAAGTTCAACTGTTAACTGACCCTGTCTATTCCCATAGACTAGAGAGATATGGAAACATTACATTCCCATTCCTCTACCAAAGTCTTTAACAGAGGGCTTGAAGATGAGCATAGCCTATTAAACTTTTTTAAGATTTATTTATGTATTTTATGTGTATGAGTGCTCTATCTGCATGGACAACTTTATGCCAGAAAAGGGTATTAGATCCCACTGTACATGGTGGTGAGCTGCCATGCGATTTCTGGGAATTGAACTCAGGACCTCTGGAAGAGTAGCCAGTTCCCTTAACTGCTGAACCATCTCTCCAGCCCGTTGGCCTATTAGACTTAAGTCAGGAGACATTCGTCACACACTCTGGGTTTGGGGTCTGTGTTGTATTCTGTGTAAGTTAGCACTCAAGTACTCAAGAAAACTAGCACAGATTGACGCTATCACCCAAGAAGGGTCAAGAAACAGGAAGTCAACGATGCCCATTCTCAGGCACCATTGCCTTTCCCCTAGCCCTTGGCCTCCTAGAGTTGAAACATTTCAAAGCCAGCTGCAGAAGGAATGAGTATATCATAAGCAAGGTATTTCAGGGCAGGCCACACTCTGCAGACAGGTGAGAGCCCGGGCCTTGAAATGGAGGGATGCAACTTTGGGTTCCTCTTGCCTGTCAAAGAGGGATGTAACAAACAACCACAGATTCAAGTTACCAAGAATCCCAAGACCTGGAACTCCTAATTCAAGTTGATAACCGAGTCACATGGAACCTAGGGGTTCCAGGAGCTGCCAGTGATGCTTGGTTTCCATGGCAGCATCACTCCAACCTCTGTCCAATGCTTAGTTGCTCTTTGCATCTCTGGGTCTTCTCTTATATATAGCCTAGCAGATTGCTGTCATAGGATTCAGGGCCCACCTGTGTATTCAAGGTGATTTCATGTCAAGATCCCTACCTGAATTACACCTGCAAAGAATTTTGACCAGATATAGTCACCAGGTCTGAGCATTGGAGCATAGAAATATTAGAGGAAGAGGGACCACCATTCAACCCACTACCGTACCCCAAGTTTCCTGCACGTCTGAAACTTCTTCCCATCAATTCTTTCCTGCCTCCCACCAGCTCCATCAGTCTCTCATCTGTCTGCACATACCCAAGATCAAGACTCTGTCTTCTAGACCCAACCCGCCCGCTGCAGTGTTCCTCCATACAGGAAATATTAAACATCTTGAAGAATTATCTAGACATGGAGCTTTAACTTCCTTACCACCCAGTGGACCGTAATCCCTTGGAACCTGGCTTCTGCCTGTACTTGTAAACTAAACAGTCCTCTCCAAGGCCTCATCTCTCTCCACACACCCCCTTCCTCCCTCCACCCCAGCCACACTGGCCTTTTGCTGATTCTAAGCTAAAGGCTTACATATTTCAAGATAGTTCATCCCTCTTCCTAGAACACCTTCTCGGTACTCCGGAGAAATGGCACCAATCAGTTAATGCATATATAGAAAGAGATTTACTTAGGGAATTGGTTCAGATAATTGTAGGAGATGGCAAGGTCAAAATCTTCAGCATCGTTGTGCAAAGACTCAGAAAGAGCCGGTACTGCAATTTGAGCCCAAAGGACTCCCCAGTCAAATATTACTATGTAAAAAGCCCTCTTATGTCTTCCAATTTAAAGTAGAGGTTCTGGTTAGGTTTAATTTGCTATTTAGGTAGCAAGATTCACTGTCTAAGACTATCATATTATTTGCATATGTATTGTCTTATTTAGTCTCTGTCGTTTCTGCCATCATCATCACTGGCTACATGATATTGGGGAAGTCTATCTTGATCACCATTATCACCCCATTGTATAAATTATTGCATCACACACAACAGGTATTGTGTTAGCTGCTGTTAGTTTGGAGGCCAAACTTAAGATGGGAGTTCAAACTGCCAAGATGCAGGAGGACAGGGCATCAGGGGCCATGGAACCAGAATGCAGCTCATATTGGTGAAAAAAGAGGTAGAGGAAGAATCTCAGATTAGAGACAATTCTCACAAATTTTCAGTCTGCCCTTTGGAGAGTCTTTGAGAGAAGTTTTGCATCCTTGAGAATAGTCCTCCATCTCCAGTGGTTGGCTGGTCACTGCTTAGAGACATGTGTCTTCAATGCATAGTTAAGCTATAAAGGACAGAAGCTGGGCTGGTCATTTTCACAGTCAACCCGGGTTCTAGGCAACCGTGAGGTTATTATATGGATGTCTTCTGCCCGTGACCTGCTGCCTCTGTCCTGGCATAAGTCGAGACTGAACACCGCTTTCCTCTTTCGCCATCACTGAAACGTCCTCGGCTGCTGTGTGCATGCATTGCTTCCCCTGGCTTCCCTCCTTCCTCTCTGGCTCTTCTTTCTCTTTTATCCTCTCCTTTTCCTTTCTACTCTGAAGTAAATTTCTCCCCTGTGGTTGTCTGAATGAGACATATCGCCCAGAAGTGTCTGCGGGTGTGGTCAAAGGCGACAAGAGTCCATCCCAGGCTGCTAATCAAACTCGGCAGTGTCATTGACTTGGTGCTGGCTTTGGTGGCATGAAAAATGCAAGAGTAAGGGAATCATCGATTCTTCCTTCACCTTTTCAGAGAGCCACTGGGGTCAGGCAATGTGTGGCAATGCTAGTCACCAAGAGGGGGCCTGGAGAGAGCATTGCAGGACAGTGAAAATAAAACGTGGGTTACAGTAGAGACCCTCAAGATGTTGGTTATGCCAGAGTCATGGGACATCTGCCAAGAAGAAGATACAAACAGGAAGCAGAATTAGCCCAAGAGAGAGATGCATATTGCGGGCATCAAGATGAAGGGGGTAGAGCCTCCATCAAAGAAGCCTTTGAAACTAAAGTCCCAGGCACAGGGCATGAAGCTACAGGCTCTGGTGTTTGACCTGCCAGGCTTCAGTCTTTCTCTCATGCAGTATTTCTTCACTGTGTCGCCACTTCTCCCTTCAGAATGGGAATGTATAGTCTACGCCATCGGATTTGGAAATGGGTATTTTGCTTTCTGATATTACAGGAAAGTTGGACCTAACTCTATTTCGCATTATGATCAGGGACTGGAATGTGGTGACTTGAATGAGAAATGTCCCCAGTAGGCTGGGTCGTTTGGATCATTGGTGGTCGTGTTGGGAGAGGTTGTTGGGACTTTGGTGACATGAAGGCTTGCTAGGCCACGCGTGTCGCTGGGATGAACCTTGAGATTTAACAGCCTTGCTCCACTTCTGCTCTTCCTGTGTGGACCGAGAGCTTGAGATGTGATCTCGCAGCTTCCTGCTCTGGCCTCCTGCCTTCCCTGCCATTTGTGGACTTTGAGCCCTCTGGCACTGTACGCCAAAATCAACTCTTCCTTAAGTTGCCTTTGATTATAACAGCTTTTGGTTTTATTATAGGAAAAGAAAGCAACTAATACAGGTCCCAAAGAGACCTGCCAGACCTCCTCCTCTCGCATACCTGCGGGCATGTAAGGTTATTTTATCCGAGTAGCTTTGGTATTGGTATTATTATTATTATTATTATTATTATTATTATTATTATTATTGAGGGCTCTTTGTGTGCCTGGGCCTTGCACAGAGACTTTCAGTTGTATCACGCCAGTTATCCTCTCTTTGCCCCCAAGGAGACATTACTATTCCATTCTAAAGATAAAGAAATTGAGACTGGGATAGGCTACTTAGCCAAAGCTCCCACATCTTACAAACTGCCAGAATTAAAACCCAGGACTGTACAGCTCCACGGTCTGTCCTCTAGTTAGTCAAAAGACTGGCAACCGTCAGCATTTATCCTTTCAACTTGCATGTCAATCAAAATGCAACTGGTTGAGGACAGGTTTAGCCGGTGTGACTTAGAAGCCATGTATTACAACTCCCTATAGCTCAGAGATGCCTGGTGCAGCTGAGCACACAACAGGTGCTTGGTGGCCACCTGGGCCACACTTGCCTGTGGAGGCACTGTCAGCTCTGAAGGGGTTAACAGCTCTGGTGGAGAGGGTCTGGCTGGCGGCCACCTGTTTTAAATAATAAGCCCCTGGTATTCTTGCTAATGACATTCTCACTGCTGCAGATTTTACTCACGGGAGTAATGAATTAATTAGTGAATATGGGTGAGAAGCTCTTTGAAGTTCTTAAAAGCCCATGGTACAGATGCTAAGAAAAGGAACCAAACAGACTCAATCAGATAGCCTGGGAGGGCTGCATAGCTCTTGGTGATGGAGCTCCCCAGCTCTCTCTGAGGCCAAGTGCAAACAGAACAAAGTAAAATTGAAAACTCCTTGAAAGGACACCCAAGACCTGTGCCTGCCTTCGGGGCCTTCCTGGTCCATTCTGGAGGTCTAGCAAACACCATCTCTTGTCTTCTCATTCCCACCAACTGGCAGTGGTCCCTGCATGGCTGTGCAGGGGAAATACCCGAGGCCACTATTGCCCTCAGGCTGTGCCTTGCCCCAAGTTACTCCATTTTACATGAACCAGTTTTCCAGACTGCTTTGCCCTGAGAGACAGCGTTTGATTCCATCTGGTGATGGAAGGTGACTCTGTACCTTGTGGATGTGTTAACAGCACAGCTGTCTGGCTCCACCAGCAAGGCTCACACTGCTAAATAATAACTTGGTCCTAAATGGACAGAGGCTGCCGCCCTACAAACTTACCAAGCCACATGGATGTACTAAAATCCTCTCAGGAAAACTAAACCCAATGACTTCTCAGACATGGCAGACTGAAAAAAGGGTGCAACTCCCTCACCTGGACCCCATAGGGAGGAAGGCATCTAACACTGCAAAGGCCATCACCCCCTGATCTGTCATGTGACCACCTGGGATGCATCAGGGATGCATCAAGAGACAGGCAGAGAATTCCCAGTTGTCCCAGAGGTTTGGGCCTGGCTTGTCTCTGTTGTTGATGCAACGTACTTGGGCCTTCCACCCGTTCATCCAGAGCAGCCTCCAATATCCGGGGGTTCACAACAACCAACAACCAAGGCCACATCTGAGGAAGACATCTTACTACGTCAACCATGATAGAAGAGGGCACCAAGTAAGAGAACGAGAACTGGGAGGGGAGAGAGAGGAGAGAGGGAGAGAGAGAGGAGGAGAGAGAGAGACAGAGGGAGAGAGAGGGAGAGTGAGGAAGGGAGGGAGAGAGAGAGGAGAGAGGGAGAGAGAGAGGAGGAGAGAGAGAGACAGAGGGAGAGAGAGGACCGTGAGGGAGAGAGAGAGGGAGAGGGGGAGAGAGAGAGGGAGAGAGAGGGAGGGAGAGGGAGGAAGAGAGAGACAGAGGAGTTGGAGAGAGAGGGGTGAGAGGGAGAGGGAGGGGAAGGGAGAGAGGGAGGGAGGGAGAGGGAGGGAGGGAGAAGGAGGGAGAGGGAGATAGAGGAGATGGAGAGAGAGGGGTGAGAGGGAGATGGAGGGAGAGAGGAAGGAAGAGAGAGAGAGAGAGGAGAGAGAGCCCATACCCTATCAGGAAGCTACTCTTGGGAGGAAAGGCCTTGGGAGCAGGTCCCTGCATGGGAAGCTCTTCTTGCTGCGATCATACTTTTCACAAACACGTGTCTCATGAGATAGCCCATCCTTCTCAATGTTAGGTCTCTGAGCAGAGTGACTTTGATTGTTGCTATGGGAAACAGCGTGACTTATGGCATGAGGAGCACACACCTGAGGCTGGGAAAGCGGATCCAGACTGTCCCCGTGGATGTCACCTGGAAAGACAACTAGCTCAACCTCGTCAAAGGCAAGCTGATGTGACAGATCCCAAAGGCATCTGATCCCTCCAACTGGAGCTGGGAGGCCAGACTGGGAGTCCAGAGGATGAGGAATGGCTCGCAAGGAGGGGTTGGAGCTTGGAGGTTGGGCCAGAAGTGACAAGATTGGCCTTTGGAGCCGGGGGTTCCACTCAGTAGCACTGTAAAGCTGGAAACTCAATCTTAGGTAAGACAAACGCTGTCCCCACAAAACGCTCAGCCATTCCAGTCTTGGGAAACTCTGTGTCAGCCACGGTCATGACCCTATCATCCCAACACCCTGGAACACTCTGCATGCCCCAGCCTCCCTCCTGTGGGCCTCCCTCCTGGGGCCTATGGAACTGGGACAGCACATGCGAACTATGGGACTTGAAGACAACTGCTGAAACCATTGACCCATGAGAAGGACCTGAGGGTCCAAAATGCTCAGGAACTCAAAAAGGACCCTCCAACCAAAAATTCACAATGACATCAGGAGAGGCAGGCTAGGATCTCCAAAAACTGGAAGCAAACATCCTACTGTAATCGCATAAAGGACTCAAAAGTACCACCTTCTGTCCGTAAGAAAAATTACAAGCAGCCAAATTTGAAATCAGCATTAGTAAGATGGGGAGGCCTTCAAAGATCATTTACTGGGTCAAGGCCCTGAGGGGAAATGAGGTTTACAAAAGACAAAACAAATTGCTGAGGACAGGGCAGATGAGAAACGTGGGTTTTGAGATTCCCAGCTTGTCTCTGCGGGCGTTCTATCTAAGACTAAGACAGCAACTGTGTCTTGATCTTTAGAACGGGAAGAAGAGGAGGAGGAGGAGGAGGGAAATGATGAAGAAGCTTAGCACTGTAATAAGCAGCATGAAATTTACATTAACAGTGTTCCCACTTTGCAAAAGAGGGCCACCAGCCACCAATTGCATGTCCTGGTGTATGGCGGCACAGCGGGTGTTCTCTGGTCACAGAGCAACACCGCCAGAGAATCATGACCTAGAACCTGGGGATTCCACTGCAGCCACGTCCTGGTTGTGCCATCAAACCCTGTTCCATAAGGAGGAGGGAAGGAGGGTGGGGGTTCCCCAAAAAAACAAATACTGGTGGCACTGCAAGCTGTTCACCGTTACCAGTAACAGAGGCCTCCCCGCTGCCATTTCCAAAGGCGAGCACGGAGTTTGTTCACGTTTCTTGTTTTCAAACATTCTTACGTAACAACAGTTGAACTGTGGGACTGTTTAAGGTCAAGCAGCATGTCATCTTCCCTGCTTTATGTCCAAAACAGAATCCCGCAAAGGAAAAAAAAAAAATGCAGGTCCCCTCCCCTACACAGAAAGCCCAAGGTACAAGAAAGCCACATTTCCAAGAAGACTGCTTTGTTTGATTGTGGGTTTCGTTTTGTTTTGCTTGAGACATGGTCTGTCAATTACGTAGCCCTGGCTGTCCTGGAACTCGCTAGGTAGACCAGGCTGGCCTCGAACTCACATAGATACACCTGCCTCTGCCTCCCAAGAGCTAGGAGTTTGGAAGCATTCTTCACCATGCCTGGTGTCTGGTGGAGTAACAAAATGTTCCTGGGTCAGCAGTGTGGCTTAGAGCTCCAGAGAAAGTGTTCTGACACCCACCATTGCCTAGAAAGGCCTCCACACTTAACTCATTCATCACGGTTTTCCGGTTCACAAAAAGTTGATCATTCCTGGATTCTTCACTCGTCACTCAGAACGATGCCATTCCCTCAACCCCAGCCAATCTTCAGCCAGGTCCTCTTGGGCAGGCTAAACTCAACGGTGTTACCACTTTCCTGTATCTGCCAGGAAAGCAGTGTGTGGGAGAGCCTGATGTACCTTCTGAGCTCAGCAAGCCAGGCTTCATCCTGCTCCCACGCTACACAGTCAGATCTAAGTGGCTGCCGGCATTAATCAAATAGCTCAGTGATGTCAAGTCCAGAATCAAGACCGTCCTCCTGACTTTTTCCTGCTCAGCACTTTGAGCTTTCATGAATCAGTAGGAAAGGGGATTGTAGCCTCATCTTGCCTGTGAACCTGTAACAGTGGCAGCACCCTTTGGGTGTGGTTACAGGTGAGGACGTGACCTGTTTAAGGTAGAGGTATAGGGGACAGAGCCTCTTTTGGGTCTCGGAGAGCATTCAGGAGTCAGGGTCTGCATCCTTGGAGCAGGAACACCGAGACAGTTACTTATTGTTGTCTGCGTAAGTTCATACCCAATAAACACCTATTTGTCATTTGTCTTGGTTTGGCAAATTATAACTCCTATATAATCATTATAACTCCTGGTTGCCTGCTGCCCTCTCTACTTCACCGTTCTTCCCAGAATTACCATGATTCTTCCCAGAGTACACAGCAAACCCAGAAACCAGGGACAGCCCAGTGCTCTTAGGGCTCAAGACACCGTGTCCCTTTCTCTGCCCTTCTCTAATACCCATGAGATTTCTCTCCTTCTGGTCCTTCCCAGCTCCCAAACCACTATCATCAGTCCTGTCCCCTCTGCAGGCCATGCCTAAAGTTGTCACAGCCCTCCTGGGCCAAGAAGAATATACCCACTTAGTTTAGCAGAAAGGCTGGTGACAAACCGTGGACTAAGCCACCAGGGCTTTATTTATCACTTTTAGTTTTTGTAGTTTATCAGGCTGTTCTTACCTGAGTTTGTTTATTGAAATGGACCCTTTCCTTTCTTTCTCTTCTTTTATTTCTCTGGCTAAGACTTCAAGGACTACATTGAATAGGAGTGCTAAGAGTTCCTCATCTTAGTGGCAATGTGTCACGTTTTTTCTCCATTTAACATGATGGCAGCTATATAATCTAAGATAGGGTTTAACTTTTATTGTGTTGAGATATAGTCTCTCCTGGGACTCTGTAATGAAGATATTTTCTTCATCATTGAGATGTTATTTCTTTGAGTCCACTTACCTGATAAATTGCATTTATTGGCATACTGGACATTGAACAGTTCCTACAGGCACTTATAGCTTAAACCCCCTCTTAACACCACCTTTGTTGTATCCTGTATGTTCTGCATGTTATGTCTTCATTTTCATTCCATTCTATGTTTGCTCCCTTCTTTATTTCTTCAGTGTTCCATTCCTCACTGTACCAGGTAACATTCATGAGTTTGTATGTTTTCTGTAGGTCTCTTCACATTGATTTCTAGCTCTATTCCATTGTGATTATCTATCTATCCCCGTTCCCATATTTGTTGAGACCTGTTTTATGACCAAGCGTATAATCTATTTTAGAAATTTGTCTTAGTTTCGATTTCTGTTGCTGTGAAGAGACACTATGACCACAGCAACTCTCATAAAGGAAAACGTTTAATTGGGGACTGGCTTAGAGTTCAAAGGTTTAGCCCATTGTCATCATGGCAGGAAACATGGCAGCATGCAGGCAGACATGGTGTTGGAGAAGGATCTCAGAGTTCTACAACCAGATCCAACAGCAACAGGAAGAGAGAGTGAGCCACTAGGCCTGGCTTGAGCTTCTGAAACTTCAAAGCCCAGCCCCTGCCAAAGACACAGTTCCTCCAAAAAGCCACACCTACTCTAACAGGGCCACACCTCCTAATAGTGTCACTCCCTATGGGCCTATGGGGGACCACCACAAAATGATCCATGAACTACTGAGAATAATGTCTATTCTTTGGTGTCGGGTGGAATGTTCTGTAAGTGTCTTAGTCTATCTGGTATATAGTGTCGTTTAACTCCAGTATTCCTTTCCAAATTGATATTTCTAATGGTAAAAGCAGGGTGTTCAGATCAGCTTCTGTTACCATGGAAGGCTTAATAGTATTTGTTTTATAAAACTAAGTGAGCTTTAGTATGGTGCATATATTTTTAGGAATAAAATTTCCTCTTGATGAATGGTTCCCTTGATCAGTACAAAGTGACCCTCTTTCTCACTTCTGACTAGACTTGGGTTAAAGTCTATTTTTGTCAGATATTAGAATAGCAACTTGCTTCCTGGTTCCTGATTTCATTTTCTTGGAATATGTTTTCCTTCGTTTTAATCTAAGAGAGCATTTATCTTTTGATGGAGAGGTGTATTTCTTACAGGCAGCAAATATATATACGAGTTCTATTTTTAAATTCCATATGTTATTCTGTGTCCTGTGAGGGGGGAATTGAAAACATTAATATTGAGTTATTATTTAAAGGTGCATATTGATCCCTGACATTTTGTATATTTTTCGGTGTTTGGTAATTCCTCAGTGCTCTTTTATTTAATGAGTGACTCAGCATCATTTATTTTTCCCTCCAGTAGCCTCTTGGATGTGTTTATCTTCCTCTCCAGTCCAAAGCTTTCCCTGTAGTAATCCTCTGTAGTGTGGGTTTTGTGATCATATATTCCATTGGTATGCTTTTTATTATGGGAAGTTCTTCTTTTACCTTCAATTGTGACACATAATATTTTTGCTAGGTATATTAGGTTAAGTTGGCAGTTAGGAACTTCCAGAGTTTGGAATACATCATTCCAAATTCTTCTTGATTTTAAAGTTTTTGGATAAAAAGACAGTAGTTATTCTCATAGGCCTGACTTTGTATGTAACCTGGCCCTTCTCTCTTGTAGTTTCCGACATGCTTTCTTTGTTCTATGCATTCAATGTTTTATAATATATATATATATATATATATATATATATATATATATATATATTATGACACAGGGAGTTCCTTTTCTGATCCTGCCTTTTGAACATTCTGTGTGCATCTATTTCTTTCTCTAGATTTGGGAAATGTTCTTCTGTGGTTTGATTTAAAATATTTTCTATGCCTTTTGTATGAAATTCTTCTCCTTTATGCTCATAATTCATAAATTTTGGATTTTCATAGGGTCCCAAAATTCTTGCATTTTTTAGTAATACTTTTTTTTTAATTTATCACTGATCTTGACTGAAAATCTAATTCCTATGTTTTGCCTTCAAATACTTACACTGTGTCTTCTGTGTGATCCGTTCTATCCGTGAGGTTTTCCAAGGAACTTTTTATTTCAGTCTACTGTGTTTTTTCATGTCTGTCCTCATTGATATTCCAGGCACCAGGCACTGTCTCCTGTCAACAGTCACTGTCCAGTGGTCACCCCACTCTGATAACAGAGTATCAGATGCCTACAGAACAAACAGGTGTTAGGCACTATTGTTTTAGGGAGTGAAAAGATTCTGAGAGTACTGTGAACAGTGGTATGTTAGGAAGCAAGGAAAGGAAAAAGAATTAAGCCATCATGGTGGAATTAGTCATTAATTAACATCCCGTTGCTAGACGGGAAGTAGAGAAGGACTTTCATGGGCGTAGAAAGAACACAGGCAAAGCAGAAAATGAGAGGGAGATTTGGAAATTGTGGGTGTTAGACTCAATAAAAGGAGATAAAGGTAAGTGCTCCGCTATCATAACCATGTCAGACTCTTGGCTTGAGGAGACGTAACTGTAAGGAGAAAGAATAGAGGAAAAGAATAAAAGAAATTTAAGGGTGAATGAGAGAACACAACCGTCCAAATCATGAATGACAGGGGACAGGGCTGGCCTGTATTACACAGGAGCAGAGGAAGATCTGGGTGGAGATATATGATAATAGAATCCGAAGCTGAGAACACTGTCCTGAATGATGTTTTTCATCTCCCAATGCTCATCTGCTATGTTGTCTCCCCAGACCTCCCCCTGGGTCTACTCCTGGTGAGTCTCACAAGGCTTCTTCCCCTTGTGTGGATTCCTACTTCCATTCCCGTTGGTTTCTTTTAAGTAATCTTTTATTAATTATTTGTGAATTTCATGCAATGTATTTTGAGCATATTTACCCTCTCCTCCAGTTCTTCTCATAACCACCCTTTATGCCTCCCTTTCCTTCCCCACCCAACTTCTTTTTAAGCAACATTAAGTCCAATTTGTATTGCCCAGCTGGTTGAGAGTGGGCCGTGCCCTGGTATGTGGTCACACTGATATCTGGGAAACCAGCTTGGGACTGATCCAGACCCCCTGAATGTGGGTATCAGTGAGAAGACCTCAGAAATCTATGGGGCCCCTTGTAGTAGATCAGTACTTATCCCTAGCATAGGAATGGACTTTGTGAGCCCATCCCACATGGAGGGATACTCCCTGAGCCTAGATACAAGGGGGATGGCCTAGGCCCTATCCCAAAGAATGACAGACTCTGAAGACCCCCTACACAAGGCCTCACCCTCCCTGGGGAGCAGAAAGGATATGGGATAAGTAAGGAGTTAGTTGGGGGGGGCGGAGGGAGAGGGACCTGGGATTAACATGTAAAATAATCTTCTTTCTAATTAAAATAAAAAATTAAAAAAGAAACCTGAAGCAGATTTCCCGCTCTTTCTCCTCTTGTCCAAATCCAGTCCCTCATCGCCAGAGCTATAGCAGACAACCTGCTGTGGCCTCCCCTCCCTCTCTACCCCATTTCCAGAAGATCACGCAGACAGTCCCCTCCAACCTTCCTCCTCACTCACCTGGGAAACCTCTAGCGAAGCAACCAGAGAAGCAAGAGGGGCAGCAAAGTAGACGGTGAACTGGAATCTTCACTCCCCCTCCTCTCCTCAAATCCAACACCCCCACTCCCACCCACCCACCCAACCCCCCCACCCCCCACAGCCCTCCCCAGTCTTATCCACAGCTCTGGAGCAGATCGCCTGATCTGGCCTCTGCTCACTCCCTGCCCCACCCATTCCCAAGGAGCTAAGTAGATGGAACACCCTGCTTCCCTCCCTCCTGCGGATTCCATCAGCCCCCACTTCTGATCCATCTGCACTCCTACATATCAGCTCCAATACCTAAAACACATTTTACCCCAAACCCCAGATGCCACACCTTTCAGAATCCCAGAAGTGTTTCCTAACAGGCAACACATGGACAACGCACGCTCCTAAGAACCAGAGCAGGCAACAGGAACCAAGGAACAGAACACCCACCCAACAAAGACGGGACCAGATATCAGCACCAATAATTGTAATAGCTCCAAATACTGATGTCCAGACACCAGCATAAAAAAGGCAATCAATATGTCCCCACTAGAGCCCAGACAACCAACTATAGTGGGTCCTGAAAATGCAACTTAGCTGAAGCACAAGACAAGGACTTTAAAATAGCCCTTACAAATATGATAGAGGTCCTTAAAGATGAAATGAGTAAAGATATTAAGGAAATCTATGAAAACACATAGAGTGGAAGAAAATGAATAAAATAGTTCAAGACCTGAAAGTGGAAATAGAATCGATAAAGAAAACCCAAATTGGCGGAAATCTGGAAATGAAAAAAAAAATCTAGGAACTTGAACAGGAACCATAGAGGCAAGATTCACCAACAGAATATAAGAGATGGAAGGGAGATAGATGGTGGAGTATTTTCTATAATTTTGCCAAATACAAATAGACTAAATATTGTAATTCTTGCTTAATACCTGTTTTCTTATATGTAAATTTACAATGTTAAAGTTAAAAAATCTTCCTTTCTAATTCGACAGAAAAGGGAGATGCTGTAGGATGTCCTACCATACACTGCGAATATGCGTTGCTTTTATTGGTTGATGAGTAAAGCTGTTTTGGCCTATGGCAGGGCAGAATATAGCTATATAGAAATCCAAACAGAGATAGAAAAAGAAAGAAGGCAGAGTCTGGGAGATGCCAGGTACCTGCCAAAGGAGTAACATGCCAGAATATTACTGGTAAGCCACAGACACATAGTGACACACAGATTATTAAACATGGGTTAATTTATTTGTGAGAGCTAGTCAGTAATATACCTGAGCCATTGGCCAAACAATTATAATTAATATTAAGCCTCTGAGTGCTTATTAGGGAACTGATGGGTGGGAGAGAAACTGTCATTTACATCAGACTTCCTTCCTTCCTAAGAAAAACCACACCCTGTCTGCCTTTTCCTCCCAGATATGTCCACAGCAGGCACATATGTAGCAATGAATGCCACTCACCACAAAACTGTAAACTTCATTAAAATATTATGTTTCTTTTTCCTATAACTCAGTTGTAAAGTTCTTGAGTATGAACTTTACAGATGACAAACACCATGTCACAAGATGAAAAGTTGGGACACTGAATGACACTGCTCCCTTGACGTGAACTAAGGGTCTTCTTTGCATTGTTTTCTTTATAGGGTCCCACCCATACTCTAACTCTTAGATATATTTCTTATAGGCAGGGGCCATGTTTTGTACTTCGGGAATTTGCATGTGGAAATCAGTAATTACCTAGAATATAGTAAGGCAACGACTTATGTTATTTCATGGAATATGTGACTGAATGAATGAGTGAGTGAATGAATGAATTTGTCGACCCAACTAGATTGCAAATTTCTCACAAGCTGAAACGGTGTACGCCTTATACTTTTCATAACAAACAAAAGTGTTAATGATGATGATGATGACAGTGGTGGTGGTGGGTGTGGAAGCTGTGATGATGACAACAGTAATTCCACTGATGCCATAACGGCCACCATGAATTCTTCAGGTCCTTCTCCCCTTCCTTTCCTCCCAAACACATCACGCATCAGAGCAACCCTCCAATCTCACTGAACCGTTGAAAGAAACAAATGACAATGTGTCAGAGCAACACTTTGCAAATATAAAACATTCTCTGAATGGTTTTACCCCCCAGGGCAATCCCTAGCTTTGAAAGGCAGTGGCTGTCCAACCACTTTAGCAAAGACTTGTGTCCTGGAATACACCTAGGACCATACCTTGTCATTCGTTAAAAGGTTTCAGAACAAGAAAACATCCTGCCTTGGCAGAAATACAGCAGCTTCAAGTCTCTGGTCTTAGAAAGGCTGATGGGCTCTCTACACCTGATGGAATCCTATCCTCCCCCTCTTCCTCAGGACAGGGCACAAGGCCATGAAGCCTTTGTCTTTTCTGCCAGGGTGACAAATACCTAGGGGGCTGAACCTGTCAGAGAGCCGGCACAGAACTCTAGCAGCTGCCCCAAGACTCCAGATCAAACACTAGTCAACCGTGATCCTAAAGAAATTATTCCCCTCTCAGACTGGAGTTTCCCTTGAGTCACTAAGCGCTCAAAGTGAAAGTTAAAGGTTAAGGCAGAAGCTACGCTCCTAAAAGCTCTCTGCCAAACCATAGGAAAACATGACTCAGATCAAATAGTTCATGTGATGATTAATTGTATGTGTTGACTTCAATAGGACCCAGACAGAGAGTAACTTAACCTGATATCTCTCTCTTCCTGTCCCTCCTTCTACACCTCTCTCTTCCTCCTCTTCTCCCTCTCCTCCCTGCACTGTTTCTTTGGAGAGCACGTGTACAAATACAGGGATTTGTGAGACAGGCGTCCACTAACATAAGACCAAAACAGTCCATGAAACTTGATGCAAAAGCTCAATGAACTCATGGCCATTTCTAATGCCAAAGCAATATTCCATCAGTCAGAATTAGGTTGCCCTTCTAATTGGCATCAGGCAGCCATAATTACGGTTATGGGAGGAATCTGTAGACATCAAGACCTGGGCACAAACCCCGAAGACACATGCTCTAGTTTACCAGGTCCTTGGACCTTATGCTTGCAAGTTTCAGGTTATCTCTGAAATGTTTAACTCAATCTGCAATATGTGAAAGTGCTGATTTTGCTAATGAGCGTAGCTTTCTAATATCCATTACGTTTATTAATAGTCCACATATATCACCAATGAAAAGCCATTTCTTAACTCATTGCACTAATTAGCAAGGTCACTATTATTAATGGAGGCAAAAATAAACAAAGGACACAGTGGTTTCCTGAATGCAAGAGTTCGGATTAGGTGAGCTGCCGTCCGGTCCTGGAATGTGAACTCCTGACTGACACTCACTGAGTGAACCTACAGTGTGATTGAAACTAATTGGTGCATCTATGAAAACACACTTTGATTCTGGAGTAGTTGAAAGCAAATTACCAACATTATAACTATGTGGCACAAGGGATGTCGTGTTCCTAAATCCAATTTTAGTCTCCTCACCAATTTTAGTAAGGAACACAATCCCAGCACCCAGGGATCCTCTAGCAAGGCCCCTCCTTTGGGGTCACAGGAGTCCCTAGCACTGAGGAAATCCCCCTGGCATTGGTGCAGTTCCTCTGATGGACTCCTGTTAATAGTGTAACTGAATCCTAATTCTTAGGACCCATGTCGAGACTGGAAGGCCAGGACCTAAGTCTTATCTATGTTGTGCCCCTCTGAAGCCCAGGACATAGAGCCCCACCCACCACACTACTCCCAAATTCCCCCAGCCCGGTTGATCCTCCCAGTTGTCAGAAAATATGTCTGACCTCCCTCTATCCTTAGAGTGAAAAGAACTCAGAGGGCCACTGTGATAGGCGACCATGAAGCAGGGAAAGACTGGGTTGAATTGTTGAGTATTAGAGAAGGAAGACAAAAGGCCTGGGCTTGAGCAAATAAAGAGCCACATGGGGTTTCCCCAAATATGTCCATTCAAAGATGGCGTCTCAGAAGCCATGAATACAAGCAGTAATTGGGAAATGGGGCTCAAGAACTATAGTAAAGAGGGGAAGCCACCATATCTTAAGAGAGCAGGAATCAGAAATGTATTTTTAGAGGCTGAGCCTTGGCTAGATTCTCACTCATGCAGAGTCACGGTCTCTCTACCTTGCTCTCAGTGAGGTGACCCAGGGAGTAACGAGAGCCTTCATTGCAGTGTTCAATTCCACAGGGTGTCACAAGCCATCTAGCCGGCTGGAGGGACAGACCACCCTTTCTCTTCCAGGGACTGTCAAAGCCTGGTTTCCTTCCTGTCACAGACCCCCAAGAAGGCTTAGAGTCCCCTCTTCTGTCTCCATGTTTCATGGAAAGGGGTTGGGTCCTCCTCCGTCTGTACAGAAATCTCATGCTGATGGCCCAGGATTGCCAGGCTCTGCGGCCCTTTCCTGTCACTTCTTTCTTGCCTGATATCACATCAACTCTATTTCTCTAAACAACAGTAGAAAGGCTTGTTTGCAACAGAAACTCTAACCTGGCTCACCCGTGGCCATGTGGTGCCATTCTCTCCACACAGAGAGTAATACTTGTCCCAAATGACTCTGGTGGGAAAACAGAAGTCAGTGGTGGTTGAGAGAGTTTTTCCTTCTCCCATCAGACCAAGACTCAGTGGAAGCTGCAGTTAATTCATGCTGCCCTTGCTGCCTCTCACACCACCCATGGCCAGGTTTCAAACCATCATGAACCCCCCTTGTTTCTGTATTTGAATGTCCACAGGGTTAATCTGATGAGCCAACTCAGTTAGGCCACGGTACCCGGATATTTCATTAACCACCAATCTGCAGGTATTTTGCAGATAAGATGAACATCAAAAATCAGTAGACACGATTTCCCTCCAGGATATGAGTGGGTCTTGTCCAATTGGTGGATCGCTTAAGAGAAAACTGTTGAGAACATCGCAGTGTGTGTGTAAGTTCACAAGGAACTGCTTCTAAAGAAAACTCAGAGACACTTTAAGAGTGAATTTAGCCATTGCGGCTGCAGGGGACCTCAGCTTCGAGGGACTGAAGTACCTTCCCTGCCTCCAGGACATTTTTATTTTTCTCCACATTTACACTACAGTCAGTTGATTACCATATGCTCAGGACAACTTGAATGAGGCTTCCAAAAATACAATGCCACATGCAAAGTCTTGGTTCATCAGGTACCACAGTTTTCTGGGTTTCCTGAACCAAGTTTTGTATGGGCCTTTGTCTTCTTGGGAAATTCTCAAAGGTCACATAGGGGAACAAAAGGTATCCATCCAGTCAAGAAAGAATGAATAAGGCTAGGTGCTAGCTCTCAGGGGCTAGGCCAGGTGTCACTCAGCTGGTGGTTAGGGCTAGTTGGATGCCAGGCCAGCAGGATACTGCTACAGAAAACGGAAGTCGTCCAAGGAAGAAGGAATCCTGCCCGGAGATGACCTTTGAACTCAAGCTGCAACATCAGCAGATTTTCTAGCATCCTCAGTTATAAGAAGTTTGCAGGGAAGGCCCACCTGGGAAAGAAGATAACAGAAGCTCCAGGGAGACACCCACTCCTCGGGATAAGCTAGAGACATTTTAAAGGCAGGGTGGCCCAAAAGTTTGTCACTAACTGATTTGTACTGAGCAAATGTGTGGGGAGCCACAGCCCCAAGATGGCGCCTGGCTGGATGCCAGGGAGACCGAGCTTAGCTATAAACAAGCCTTATTTGGAAGCGCTTAGTGGATCTGGTGTGCCTCCTCCAGCTGTGACCTATCCGGGATCGCCAGGTGGCATGAGCTACTTGGGTAATGAGCTTGCTTTTAAGGGCTTGCCAGGGGACTAGTAGAGAGAGAAGCTGAGGGAGAAGTAGAAGGAGAAGCTGAGGTACAAGTTTCCTGAATAAACTGCTTAAAGAAGAGTCGTGGTCGTGTCCTTCTTGCTGGTCGAGATAGACGCGACACAAATGGCGTTAGCTGTATTTCCTCCGGCAGGAAATTCATATCAGAAAGAAGGTTCTGGAAAGAATGAGGAAGCTGATCCTTATATAACACTGGGCAAATCTAGACAGCATTTGTAATCTGGTTTTAAGAATGAATTAACCAATGAAACTCTGCTGACCAGCTTGGGATAAAAACAAGTTTCATTGTAAACAACTGCAATCAATGTGTAAGCTCAAAGGAGAGGGGCCTGGGGCCAAAGTAGCAAAGGCTCTTGCACTTTCAGGAGTTTTTAAGGATAATTTCAAGCCTTATCTAATCAAGATGCAGGTTAAAGTAAAAGTACGGGCTAAGATACAGAAACAGCGAGTCCCAAGTGATTAGAAGAGGAAAAGGAGACTAAAGACAGTCTCACCAGAGCTGGGAGACAGCTCCATCAAAAAGTCCTGGCCTTGTAGGCACGAGGTCCTGCGTCAGTATCTCAAGAACTCGTGATGCTGCACACCTGGAATCTCAGCAACTGTAAGACTAGAGGAGGCAGAGACAGATGGATCCCAAGAAAGTCGTGGGTCGGCTGGCCTGACCCGTGTGGCAGACTTCTAGGACAATGAGAGAGAGAGACCTTAGTCCAAACAAAAGGCGGAAGGCACCTGGGCTGACACTCAAGGTTGTCTCTGACCTTCACACAACATACACGTGTGTATCCACACCCTTATGTGTACATAGAGGGAGACAGACAGACAGACAGACAGGAAAACTGGACATATAATCATTCTAAAAGACAAGAAAGGGGATGTAGTAACTCCCCCTCACCCAACACCAAATCACCTCACATTCCCAGCCCCACTAGTGTACACCTGAAATGTGTTAGGATCAAACTCTACATACCCCGTGTTTTCCCTATGGATACATAGTTGGGATAAGGTTTAGTTCATAAATTAGGCAGAGTAAGAGCTCAAAAACAGCTCATAGAAAAATTATAGCAAGATACAATAAGCCAAGTGCTGGTATCATCACTCCCGTACTTTGAGACTGTTATTTGGGGGGCAGGGGAGAGTATTAGTTGAACATAAGGGCTCTGAAATCCAGACTGTGGATCTGACCACAGAAAAAGCTACTGAATGGCTAAGGGGAAAATAGGATGCTACACACACACACACACACACACACACACACAGACACACACACACACACACTAAACAACTGCAATGGGGCTGAACAACAAAGATACCATAATGTGAATTTCTAAGAGGTAAATTTTAAAATACTTTAAAGAAATCAATTCACATTTAAAAAAAAAAAGAGATAAGGCAAAAGAAAGAAGAGTCTACCCCACCTCTCCTATGCAAACAATCTCCCTAGGGTAACCAAGTAACTGATCAGAAAAAGTCTCCTCTTATTAAAGAAACTTTCCTTTGAAATGAAGAATAGTAACACAGTTAGAATCATACAAAGAACGGTGATGAGTGCTGTCCGGAAGTTGACAGCCTTTTCTCACACAGCGAAGGGCCACTCATGGCGCTCAGGGTCATAGAGGTGGATGTAGCCGACCAGTGAGTACCCTGTGCCTCTTCCAGATTCTGTGTCTCCAGGCAGGAGAAACAGTTTGTTAGAAGAACATTCCAGGGGAGACAGTGGACCAGATCTGAGAGAACGGTCAGCTCACTGGTGTCTGTATTCAGAGGATCCGGACCTTCAAGTCCACTTGGCATTGCGTGTGCTTTTCATATGCGTGTGCTGTTACGTGTTGGCCTCGGTGGACCAGTGGGCGAGTCTCCAGTCTTTCTGTCTACCAACTGGTGTCTTTCCTACGCTGATTTTAACGTCACTATCCTAGTGTCCAAGGCCGATGCTCATCTCTGAAAGCAATGCCCGTTGCTGCATCCAGTGTCACTTTGTTTATAAAAACAGGCAGTTAAAGAGAGATCATGGGCTCTAAGGAAAAGCCTACTACTATTACTTTGCTAAAGGAGCAGAGTAATGAAACAATTCCTAATGACGTAACGTTATACCCATAGGTCAGTGCATGGCTCAGGCCTCATCAGAGAAGCTTCTTCTTGCAGTAAATGGGAATTAACACAGAGACCACAACTGGACAACGTGCAGAGAATGAGGGACTTCAGAACACTCAGCCCAAAAACCAGATGTCTTTATCAAATCCATCCCTCAAGGCACAGGGAACTAGGAAGACTATAAAAGCCAAAAAAAAAAAAAAATGGTAAATGACTCCAAGAAACAGTTTCTCCCAGATACAACAGTGATGGTATGCACAAGACCAACACAGGTTCAAACCAGACAAAACCCGAGCACTGAAAAGAGGACCTGGACACAAAATCTCACCTGTAACCAAGACTCTACTTATAGGTGATACTTGCTGAGACATGGAGGAACCTCTCTCCTCCAATGCAGTGACACTGGGTATATCAAGCACACTGCCGGGCAGACCTGAGTAAATGGTCAACACAAAGTCTTGGGACTTTAGGAGTAGACCTTCAGGGTTATAGGCCATTCCACTGCCATCCTGGCTTGTCACTTCCTGTTTGACGCTAGGTGAGAAGTCTCTACCTTAGCTCCTACCACCATGGCTTCGAGGTGACACTATCTTTGTGCCTTCAATGTCATAATGGAAGACATTTGAGCCATGACCCAAAATAAAGCTCTCCTCTCTCAAGATACTTCCGTAAGCTATTTTGCCACAGCAACGTAAGAGTAACGAATAAGGGCAGTGATTTGGCTCACAGGCCACCATAATCTGCTGGCCCTGGTTCTAGAATAGCGATCATCAGTGTAAGTTAACATGAGACAAAAGGAGATGGGCCAGTGATTTGGCTCAGTGAGTAGAGGTGATTGCTGCTGGGCTGGACAGCCCGAGTTCTATCCCTGGGACCAACATAGTGGACTGAGAGAACTGACCCCAACAGTTGTCCTCTGGTCATACATTCCTTGGCAGGTGAGTGCACACAAGAAAGAGAAAAGGAGGACCTGAGGGAGGGAGGGAACAGAGGGAAAGAGGGAAGAAAGAAGGGAGGGACAAAGAAAGGAAATACACAAGGAATGAATGAAGGAAGGAAGGAAGGAAGGAAGGAAGGAAGGAAGGAAGGAAGGGAGGGAGGGAGGGAGGGAAGAAAAAAGGGAGGGAGGGAGGGAAGGAGGAAGGAAGGGAGGGAGGGAGGGAAGGAGGAAGGAAGGAAGCAAAGAAGGAAGAATTTTAAAGAGTCAACCAATGAATGACCAAGCACTTTCAAGCATAACTCATATAAATAAGTAAATAAATAAAATCACATTCCGCCTTCTTTAGCATGTTTGCAAAGATCAATGATGAATCAAACTGAAAATGAGAAAATATTTAGAACAGGATGATTATGGAGACACAGATGCACCTACCGTGGTATTACAGCCTTTAATGTTGCATTAGATGAAGAAGAAAGATTGGAAATTAATGAGTTTGGCTGGCAGTCACAACAGCAGAATAGATCCAAAGAACATAGAAGAAAACATACAATAAAGACAAGGGGAAATGCTACGGAATTGGAAACCAAAACACAAACCAGGAAAAGGAAAGCTAAAAGCCAATTATTGGAAAAGAACAATAAGCCAGACACAGCAGGGACTGAGCTCCACCCACACTGCAAACAGGCGGGACGCAGGAATCAAGACTGTGCACTTTAGAGATGCTGGGAATGACAGATTGCAGAGATTAGAGAGGAAGCTAATGTTTTGTTAACTGGTGGCTACAAAGGCTTGGGATTTACTCTGCGGCTTCTCTTCTCTCCAGGTCCCTGCAAAGCTTTTTGCTTTTTCAGAATATACTTTCCATGCCTGACTCTGGGCCACCCTCACTCTGACTGACAGACCATCTCTCCCCTGTCACTGAGGAGAGGGAACCCTTCTTCCCGCAACTCCCTGAGACAGCTTTCCCTTCCGCCTTGCACCCATTTTGTCGCAAACCCCACTCCCTAAGGCCATATTAGCTGCCTCTTCCTGGCCTCATTTTTGAGAGCAAGAGTTTTCTCTTGCTTGTTCCCTGCAGGTCTTCTCTGTCCCACCAGCAGCCTCATTAACACACATGAACCAGGGCAGCCGCCTCTTAACCCCACCCCCAGACTCCTGTCATTTAGCCACCAGATCTCCAAGGCAACCACAATTTAACTTCCTTTTTAAAAATTAAAAAGGAAAAACAAAATCATTCTCTCAAGTTCCAAAACCATCCACGGCTCTTCTCACCGGTCAGAAGAAAGCCCACACTAACGCTAGCCAGATTTTAGCTTTCCACTTAACCGCAGACCCCGTGTCCGCTCCTGTCTCTCTCTCCTCTCCAGGACATGGCCGTCGTGTGGACACAGGCCCTGCAGCTCTCCTCCTCCTCACCCTCCTCAAGGACGTCCTCCAGGAACTCTACTCCTCACACAATTCTCTCAGACGCTCCCCGACTTCATGCTCTGTGAAGGATCTGGGGCTTCACTTGGAAACACTTATGAGTGGTTTTTACTAGTAATAATTCATCAAATAATTGCTAAGTAGTGCACTTGAAGACCTTTATTAGAACAGAGTCACAGATTGATATATATTATCTAATTAAACTGTGATACATATGTATTCATAGTTAATTGGTTTATTATAGATATATAGAGATATAGATATAGATATAGATATAGATATAGATATAGATATAGATATAGATATAGATATAGATATAGATATAGATATAGATCCAGAAACAATTCTAATGAGTGGAGCAGGCATGTAAACTGTGGTCTATGGAATGAATCATTCCTTGGTAGTGAGAATACACAAACCATCACAACTGAGTGTGTGTGGGGGGGGTAGGTGTGTGATGTGTGTATAGTGTGTGTATGGTGTATGTGTTGTGTGTGTGTTTGCGGTGTCTATGATGTGTGTGTATGGTGTGTGTGTATGTGTGGTGTGTATGTAGTATGTGTGGTGTGTGAGTGTGGTGTGTGTGTATGTGTGGGGTGTGGGGGTGTGGTGTGTATGTGGTGTGTGTGTGGTGTGTGGTGTGAGTGTACACAGTGTGTGTGGTATGTGGGGGGCATTTCCATGGCCCTGCTGCAGCTGAGGTCTGTGTTGATATCTGCGCTGACGGCTGCCTGAGACATGGGAATGTTTGACTCTGAATCCACAGCTCAGTGGTGACATCCAGGAGAGTTCTCAAGGGGATGGCTTCTTACTTCCTCTGTTCCCATCCACAATATAAGCATGTGCACACACACACACACACACACACACACACACTCACACACACACACTACACACACACACACTCACACACACACACTACACACACTACACACACTCACACACACTCACACACACACACTACACACACTCACATACTATACACACACACTCACACACACACACACTACACACTCACACACACACTACACACTCACACACACACTACACACACTCACACACACACACTCACACACACACTACACACTCACACACACACTACACACACTCACACACACACACTCACACACACACACTACACACTCACATACTATACACACACTCACACATACACACACTACACACACTCACATACTATACACACACACACTCACACACACACACACTCACATACTATACACACACATACTCACATACTCACACACACTCACACACTCACACACACACATAATATACACACACACTACACACACTCACACTCACACACACTCACATACTATACACACACACTCACACACACACTCACATACTGTACACACACACTCACATACTATACACACACACTCACACACTCACACACACACTCACACACACTCACATACTATACACACACACTCACATACTACACACACACTCACACTCACACACACACACACTCACACACACACATACTATACACACACACTACACATACTCACACTCACACACACATACTACACACACACACTACACACACTCACACTCACACACACACACTCACATACTATATACACACACACACTCACACACACACACTCACATACTATACACACACACTCACACACACACTCACACTCACACACACACTACACACACTCACATACTATACACACACATTCACACACACACTACACACACTCACATACTATACACACACACACTACACACACTCACATACTATACACACACTCACACACACATACACACACACTCACACACACTCACACACACACAATTTATGACTCCATGAATTGAGATATCACTAAAGAACAGCAACAACAACAACATGAGACCACAATGGTTTTCTTAGTCATATTTTCTTAGTCATGTTTTCTCATCTCTTTTTCTTTTCTTTTTTATTATTTTTAATTACTCATATTTACATATCCATCTCCCCTCATTCCCTCACCCTCCCACCCTCCCATGTTCCCCACCAACCCCACTCCAACCAACCCCCCTCCCTGCCCCCCCCCGACTCCTTCCCAGGGATAGTGAGGCCCTCCACCAGGGACCTTCAAAGTCCATCATATCATTTGGGGGAGGGCCTAGGCTCTCTTTCACGTATCTGGGCTGCAATAGTTTCCTTCCACAGGGAATGGGCTCCAAAAGTCCATTTGTGCTCTAGGGATAAGGACTGGCTCCACTGTCAGAGGTCCCATAGACTGTCTTGGGCTCCTAGCTGGTATCCACATTCAGAGGGTTTGGTTTGGTCCAATGCTGTTTCCCCAGCTTTATGACTAGGGTCTCCATGCTATAAGTAGGTCAGGTCCACTGTTTCTGCAGGTCTCTCCATCCCTGTCTTGGCTCCTTTGCTCAACCCTCCTCCCTCTCCACAACTGAATTCCAGTAGTATAGTTCAGTGTTTAACTATGGGTGTCTGCTTCTGCTTCAGACAGCAACTGGATGAAGACTCTCCTTCCTCTCCCTGCCCCGGGGCTCTAATTTGGTCAGGGGTTCTTATCCCCATCCCCTTCTTCAAGGGACTATGCAATCTTCTCTTGGGGTCCTCCTTGTTTCGTAGCTCCTCTGGCAGTGTGGATTGTGTTTTTTCATCTCTTAATCTTCAAGCTCCATAAGTACCCATCTGAAGTCCTGCACTGTCTGCAGCCACACTGGTGTCCTCTTCTGCTGCTTAGTGGCCCTGGGGCAACACAAAGAACCATCAAAAAAATCCCATTAGGGACAGATGTCCCCAGCCTTCCTGTATCTGGTAAGAAACATATGGTTTCACCTCCAGGCATATTCTCTCCTCTCTCTCTCCTCCCTCTCTCTCTCTCTCATTTTCCATCCTGTATGAAGACAGCAGTCTGGAGTCTGCTCATGTTTAGAAATGAGTGGAGAACATGCTGGCTTGTGCTGGGTTTGGAGCCCGTGGCTCCAGCACTCTGGTGACTTCCAAGTGCTGAAAGAGACAGCGCCCTCAGTCAGGAGGCTGTGGAGCTCCTGCATGATAGGAACAGGTCCCCAAGTCTGTGGTCACATGTGAGAACTACATCCTGATGCCACTTGTCATTTCTCACCCAGGATGTGAACATGAGCAAATAAACCATCAGCAGAAAGGACACTTGCGGCTACGGGTTAGAAAGCCTCGTGTCTTCGAGAAGCCAAGACAGCGACGTCCTCCTTCCTGTCCCCTCTCCAAAATCCTCAGACTCCTTCTCCCATCTCCCTTTCCAAAACGTGAAACCCAGCATCGCCCAGCTGCACATACAACTGTCTCTTCTATATTCCTGATTTCTTCTTGCCTTGCCAAGTGCACCAGCTCCCCCGTCTCCTCAAACTACCAAACTCGTACTCACATTCCCGGAACTTTTCGTGCACCTCCTGTCTCTATTCCAATGTCACCTTCTCAGAGCCTGGACTGACCCCCATAACCAGTCTAAACCAGATTTCTAACCTGTCATTTTCTTTCCCTTTGTCCTGACCCCAGCCCTCAGAAATTGCCAAGTGTCTATTATCTGTGTATTTGTTTGCACATATGTCTCCTTTGTTGGTAGACTGTAGACTCTAGAAGAATTTCTGTCACTCATCCCTGTATCTTCCAGGCCCAGTAAGCTACCACCAACTACCACCAAGAAAGTAGTCAGAATTAAGTGATTCATATCTGACTGACTGAATGATTGATTGATTGATTGATTGATTGATTGATTGATAACTAAGAAGGGGGAGAACATTGCCACTTGAATTGATTAACTAGAAGGACTTTTTCCCTTCATCCTGAGTGGTCTGGGAGGTTTGGAAAGCAATGGAAGAAAAAATTATGCTTCTGTTTATAGTGAAAGCTACAGGGGCTGTGTGGAATCAACCCAGAATTACACAAACCTTCACTTGCAACACACAAGCTCTGTGGCCTTTGGAAAATGACTTTCTGTTGATGGAACAAATAAGGCATGTTTGAGCTGTTGGTACAATCAGAAGAAAGAAGGATTAGGAAGGTATTTGTAAACCGCTAAAGTGTTGTAAAAGTCATGAGGCCTGAGTTAAGACAGTAACAGAGTAGGCAAGAAGTGAGAGATCTCTGCAAAGCCTGCTTCCGATGGGTTTCTCACAGATCTCTGCAAAGCCTGACTCTGATGGGTTTCACACGGATCTCTGCAAAGCCTGACTCCGGTGGGTTTCACACAGACACAAATTCACAGTGACACCCTAGACCGAAGCCTCTACCCCCCAAATTCATTTATGTCTAGAATACATTTCCTAGTTGCTTTTTCACACTGCTATGATAAAATACCTGACAATAGCCAGGCAGTGGTGGCGCACAGCTTTAGTCCCAGCACTCAGGAGGCAGAGGCAGGTGGATCTCTGTGAGTTCGAGGCCAACCTGGTCTACAGACTGAGTTCCAGGACAGCCATGGCTACACACAAAAACCCTGTCTCATGGGTTAAAAAATAAATAGAATAAAATAATTTTAAAAGCTGACAAAGGCAACTTCAGGAAGAAAGACTTTATTCTGGCTTACAGTTCAAGGGTGTGATCCATCATGACAGAGAAATCAAGGAAGCCAGGAGCTTGAAACAGTCGTATCTACAAACAGGAAGAAGAAAAGGATGAAAGCTTTTATTCAGTGGTCTCTCTCTCTCTCTCTCTCTCTCTCTCTCTCTCTCTCTCTCTCTCTCTCTGGATAAAATTCTGTTTTGTTTTTGAGAAATTTCACACAGGACCCCCCCCCACTTCCCTTTCGCCCAACCACCCAACTTTTATTTCCTCTGTCTCCCACTGAGTACGGTTTGTGTGAGCTGACTACTCCTGGGCATATGGTCTACTGTGGAGTATGGTCCCTATCCCAGAGATCACTAGAGAGAACTGACTTCCCCTTTCTTAGCAGAACTCAATGCTCCCTAGCTAGGCACAGCATCTCACGCCCACCTTCCCTGCACTGTGCTGGGGTTATGTTTGGCTCGAGCTTGTGTAAGCCTTCCAAATGTTCTCACAATTACTGAGAGCTCATATGCACATCCGCTCTGTGGTGTCTGGAAAACAACAGCCTCAAAGTCATCCACCATCTCCGGTTGCTACGATACGTCTGCTCCCTCTTCCACAGAGATCCCTGAGCCTTGAGGGAAAGGTTGTGAGAGGTAGACATTCCATTTAGGACAGAGTGCTATGAGCACATTTTCATTTTTATACAGACCAAGATCCCAGGCCAGGGAATGGCGCCACCCACCATGGGAGGTCTTCCCATGGGGATCTCCGAAGGCCCTTCTTCCTTGATAGTCTAGACAGTGTCCGGTTGACAGTTGAGATTAGCCATGTGTGACTGGGAATATTTAGGAAGGAGTTTGCTGGTGCGTCTTCTGAGGTAATGTACAGGAAGGGATTAGTGGAGCCCAGTGGAGTAAATGCTACTTCATAAGAAGAAATTCAAGTAAGAACCAGGTGAGCGTGCCACATAGAGATGGAGACAATTCAGGGTGATGGGTTTACAAACCACAAACTGCCAGCAGCCGTGAGAAGCTAAGTGGCCACTCTCCCCTTCAAAGAGATCATGACCGTGGCAACATCTTGTTCTTAGTCTTCCGGCCTCTGGAATTACAAAATACGTTTCTTCCTTAACCACTGCCCATGGTGCTTTGTCGTGGCAGCCCAAAGATGTGCCCTAGTGGGCTCACACTTGCAAGTCACCACCTTGAGTATCTACAGATGGTACCTGCGCCTCACCTTTGCCCTATTAAGTAAGACTCTGTAACCAAGGAAACATTTCTCCCTCTCAGCTTTGAGAATCTACTAAGAAAAGCTCCCAGAAAATGGTAAAGAACAAAGATTAATTGTTCCTCCGCCTGCTCCTTATATGACACTTGTCAATCTTGGTGACCTAGTTCCCTGCTAGTGTGGAACGCCTGCCGAGGCCACGGTGGCAGCAAATGCCATTACCAGCTCTCTTCGTTGCATGAGGACTAATCGTCAGTTGGCATCCCCTCTTCCTTCCTGTGACACCATTGGAGAAGTTCTAGAAGGTCCCAATTGACTGAGGAGTAAGTAGCCAGGAGCAATTTTATTGCAGCCCCTAGCACGCGATTCTATAGAGTCAACCAGTAAGGAGAAAGTAGCCAGCGAAGCCTAACAGCCTGGGAGGTCACTTAGCAATCAGAAAGCAGAGTACATATATGCACAGCCATATAAACTAAAGTCAGTTACATATCTATATCTATGAAAAAAGAGACGATGGTTTGAATAAATTGTCTCCAAAGTCCATATGTTAAAGTCATGATCTCCAAAATTGCGAGATGGGATGTTAAGAGGTCGGTTCTAGTGGGAGATTCTAAAGTCACTGGGTAGTGGAGACTTGCTTATAAGTCTACGTAAGGACATAGATAAAGGAAGCTTTTGTTCTTTGCCTGTTTGCCCTTGCCTTGCTAGATCATATATATGTGGAGAGAGAGAGAGAGATTTATCCTATAAGTTGATGTGTTTAGATATCAAGTTGAAAGGGGGAGAGTTTCGATGGTCAATCTTCACTGTCAGCTTGACTAGACTTAGAGTCACCATGGAAACACACCTCCGGTTGTATCTATGAGGGTGTTTTCAAAAAATTTCACTGAGCTGGGAAGGTCCACTTTGAATGTGGGCAGCACCGTTGCACGGTTTGAAGACCCAGAATGAATGAGTAAAAAGAAGAAAGTGAGCTGACAAACGGTAGCAGCATTTGTCTCTATTTCCTCCTGCAGATGCCATGTGACAGCCGCCTCACACTCCCACCGTCACGCCTTCCCAGCTGGACTAGCTGCACCCTCAAACTGTCAGTCAAAGCAAACCCTTTGTCTTAGGGTTTCCATTGCTGTGAAGAGACGCCATGCCCATGACAACTCATAAGGAAAACACTCAACTCGGGTGGCTCGCTTGCAGTTTCGGAAGTTGAGTCTTTTATCATGGTGGGGAGTATGGTGGCATGCAGGCAGACATATTGCTGGAGTATGAGTTGAGAGTCCTACACCTGGTAGGAAACAGGAAGTTGACTGAGGCACTGAATAGTATACTGGGCATAGGAAACCTCAAAACCCGCCCCCAGAGCGACACATTTCTTCCAACAAGGCCACACCCACTCCAACAAAGTCATGCCTCCTAATAGTGTCACTCTCTGTGAGATTCTGGGGGCCAGATACATTCAGACTACCACATCCTTCTTTCCTTTCTTGAGTTGCCTCTGTGTGGCATTTGACCACAGCAATGAGGAAAGTAGCTAACACATCCCTGGGACACAGAAGGTGAGTGGATCCCAGGCGTCAGATAGTAAAATGAGAAGCACATCTTTGGGGTCATCAGCCATTGGAACTTTGAGGTTTGAACTACAGCATAACTGAACAAAAGCCAACGAGTGCAGACCCCACAGACAACCCTGAACAGTTGCACTGTGGGTTGAGCAATAAAATCGCCTTTCATTTTAATAGCAATAGTTTGGGCGTTTAGTATTTAATTATTTAATTAAATAAATTAATTATTTAATTAAATGGGCGTTTAACCATTTTATGGGGGGGGGGGGTCACCACAGCGTGAAGAACTGTACTGAAGGGCTGCTGCATTAAGAAGGCTGAGAACCAGTGCTCTAGTTTTTAATGAAGCAACCCCAAGACAGGACTGGACAACCAGGAGACTCACTGCAGGTAAAGGCTAAAGGGAAGGAGCAGCAGGGAGAGCAGAGAACCGTCCAACAGTGACAAAGTGAAAGATTTTAGTTCACAGAGAGAAAAAGTTTCCCTCAGGCCTTGGCCCATTACAAGAAAGTTGGCCCCAACCCCAGGCACATCCTATGGTTTAGACGGGGTAAATCGCCAAGACAACCCTCTTTGGGTCACACCTGGCTGGCCAGCAGACAATCAAGGACTCTCCAGAGTACATTCTATGGTTTTTCCTTTGTAGAAAACCAGGTCACACCTAGGTGACCTCATTAATATGAAATCATACTTTGTTATCAATCACTTTGTAATCAATCGCTTTGAGCCCCTTGCCTGTATGCTGATCTGTGGGTTTTTCCTATATAAGGAGCTTGCACCCCCATGCTGGGGTGTAAAGCTTTCCCAATATTGCTGACACCCGAATGCACATTTGTTCAATAAACCCTCTTGCTTTTGCAGCTCTTGGTCAGGTTTCTGAGTCTCGAGGGCTCCTCGGGATCCTGAGGCCCTTAGGGGTCTGGGGGTCTTTCAAAAGTCTGGTCACCACGAAAGGAGAAGGCAAAGGAAGACGAGAAAAAGTCTTCCAGTGCTGGGGCAGCTTCCACCAGGATGGTGGGAGGTCCGGCAGGCAGCCGGGGCTGCCCCTGCCCACTTAACAGCACTGACCTACCCAAGGTCAGCCAACAGCCAGACCAGCTGGGGTACACAGCTGGGCGCTCAGGGGGTACCAGGTGAGGGGCTGTTAATGAGCTGTGGCCCTGCAGTGGGTCCTGTCAAGAAAGAGATATAATAAGCCTGGTGGTGGCGACGCTGTGATCTGCAAGAGCTGGTGAAGGAAGCTGGGGCCAAGCCATAAAATCCAAACTACAGGCCCCATGCTCGCTTCCTTTAACACCAGCAACAGTGCCCACAATCACAGCAGTGTTTTATCTTTGCAGAGTTCTCAAGGAAGACGTCGCCCCAGTACCCATACAAACAAGCAGCACCAATCCAGGCCACAGAACTCTCTCCAGGCTCCAGAAGACAGATGGCCCCCGAGGAGGGCAGGGTGGTACACAGCATCCCACCGTCAAGTGGAGGCCAGACCCACCCCAGAGTCTCCAAGGTCTCAGGATTAAGGAGGATACAGACGTCTAGATTTCAGGATTGCGTGTGCTGTGAGGTTTGTCCATTCGCTCTGCACACGTTTATTAAGCATCTACTATGTGGTCGCTGCCTCCGGGCGAGCACAGGTGCGGGGGACCCACCCTTGGGGAGCTTTGACCCTTTGATGGCACAGCTCACAAACACAGTTCCAGGATTCCCAGGGTTGGTTCTAAACCCACCTGGCGTTGAACAAGGCCTCTCCCTGCTGTGTGCGAGCTGCGTTTTTTTTTTTTTTTAACCGATGCCAGCGAGGTCAATTACTCTCTCACAGTTTTGCCATAAAGCTTTTCCCGACTCGCTAGTCACTGCTTTTATTAATTACTGTATTAGCTGTTTTACATACCCTAATTATCTCCCCACGGCACAGACAATGGCCTTTTTTTGAGACTTTTTTTTTCTTACTCTTTCTGGTAAAAATAGCAAATATGAATATGTATGAGTGTTTAACCTTTTTTCAGAAAACACAACACGAGCGCCACCTTCTGGATAAAATGAGAAATCTCGACATTGATTCCCATAGTCTCCACTAGAAGGACAACTATGATAATAAAAATAATAAAAATATTAATAAGCCAGGCTGTGGTGGCGCACGCCTTTAATCCCAGCACTCGGGAGGCAGATGCGGGTGGATCTCTGTGAGTTCGAGGCCAGCCTGGTCTAGAAGAGCGAGTTCCAGGGCAGCCAAGGCTACACAGAGAAACCCAGTCTCAATAAAACAAAACACAAAAATATTGATAATAAAAAATAATTGTATATTTTTAAAACATAAGAGAGTCACAAAATTCTTTTATTGAGTGTCTTAATTCCTATAATAGTATAAATAACTATTCTAAAATCTATCATGAGAACTACAGTTAGCACTTGGCCAAAACATTTTGTCACATGTGCACGCGAGCCTGTGTGTGTGTGTGTGTGTGTGTGTGGGTGGGTGGGTGGGTGATAGGCAGGTCTTCAATCTGAGGGATGGAGATCAAGTTCTGCTGTTCCCTGAAATTTAAAGATTTTGGAATGGAAGGGCAAACCTGGGAAGTGACCTGCGCAGCAATTTCCTTCAAGATAAAACTTCCACCTTGGAGAGCTGCTCTTTAATTCACGGGATGTTCTAAGAGAAGGTGAAAAGACTCCACTTTGCAGTAGTGTTCCTTGAGCTCAGGAAGTCAACAACCTGAATGCTTCAGGAAGTCCCTGAAACTAACGAGATCCAATGGAGTCCTGCCTCTGCAGACATGTACAACACTGAGGACTGAGAGACTCTCAGCAAAGTCTGCCTGTCTAGAAGAGGCTCGACCCACTAAGCCACCTAGAAGAAACAGAGACACCTGAGCTGTCTGCAAGACTCTCAGCTGAGCTGCCTGGACCAGCGAGATCAATTAAGCTGCCTGGAAGAAGCAAGAGACCAGCCTTGATGCCTGGAAGAGGCTCACACCCACAGAGCCCATAAAGACTACTGTCTAACATGCTGAGCAAGCTCAGTGCTTGTCCATTGTCTCCCACACTGAGCTGGGCTTTGGGTGGGATGTGGCTGGCTTAGAGTTGTTTCTGCTTCTGTAAGTAACCCCAATAAAACTCATTGCTTCACCAAATTCATCTTTGCTGCTATCCTCACCTTTGGCTCTGTCATTAGTTCCCTGAGGTAAAGCAGACAGTTCAGTTATCCATATCTCCCGAGATGCCTTAGTTAGTAGTTGGTGCTGTTTTGGTTTGGTTTGGGTTTTTGTTTGTTTGTTTGTTTTTCTGACTTAACACAAACCAAAGTCATTTGGGAAAAGAAATGTTTAATAGAGCTGCCTGTGGGGAATTTTCTTGATTAATTATTGCTGTGGGAGGGCCCAGACCACTGTGGGTGGTGCCACCCCTTCCTGGGCAGGTGCTACTGGGTTCTATATATATATATATATATATATATATATATATATATATATATATATATATTTTAAAGCAGGCTGCGCAAGCCATGAGGAGCAAGCCAGTAAGCAACACTCCCCCATGGCCTCTGCATCAGCCCCAGCCTCCAGGTCCCTGTCCTGACGTCCTTCGCTGATCAACCGTGACCTGAGAGCTGTGAGCTAAAATAGGTCCCTTTTGAGCCATGCTATGTTATCACAGTCCTAGAAAACCTAAGCGCCCAGGAATAATGTCACACAGCAGGCTGCCCAGGGAGTAGGTGGTACAGCCAGGATCTGAACCTCCTTCTATTCTTTCCTCTCGTGTGAGTCCAGCAAACAGAGAAGTGAAGACCCTGGTTGTTCCTCTGTTCTAACTGCATTCCCTTTTGCGTTGTTCACACTTCCTGGATTCCCAGGCCTCACTCCCTGAGCCAACAAAAAAAAAAAAAAAAAAAAAAAAAAAAAAGCCGAACTTCACACACACACACACACACACACACACACACACAGTTAGTATCCAGGCATCTGTACCGGCTCTGGATACGCCCTCAGCTGCAGCCACTGAGGGCATCACTGTGCACATTCACTGTGTTCCCTTTTCAAAGGGCCCCGCCCACCTCCCATCTCTCTGGCTCCCTCCCTCCCTCTCTCTCTCTCTCCCTCCTCTCTTTCTCTCTCACTCTGCCTCTCTTTCCCCTCTCCCGCTGCTCTACTCTTTGGAAGCCCCCACCCACCCCTTTCCCTTTTTAAGGATCCTTTTCTCTTAATAAAAAAAAGAAAAAAAGAAAAAAACTCAACTAGAACTCTGCTGCTGCATGGTGTCTCTCTTGCACCACTTTTTAAAAATTACACACACACACACACACACACACACACACACACACACACACACACACACACACACACACTGCCCAGCCCTGACTGGCTCTGCACTTAGCCACTGCTGTGTTTCCAACAACACGTATCACATTGGTGACGCCCTCTTGCCCTGCAACAGCCTTTAAGATTCTTTGTCAGCATTTCACTACTGTTGGGGGAGCCCTTAAGACTGAAGGAATCAGGGCTGGAGAGAAGGCTCAGTGGTTAAGAGCACTGGCTGCCTTTCCAATGATCCAGTTCGATTCCCTGCACCCACATGGCAGCTCCCACCTGTCTGTAATTCCAGAAGGAAGGAAGATTAAGGAAGGAAGGAAGGAAGGAAGGAAGGAAGGAAGGAAGGAAGGAAGGAAGGAAGGAAGGAAGGAATGAGTCCTGAGACCACAGCTACCCAAATCAGGAAGGTGAGTTTTCCAAACTACTCCACTCTTTACTTTGGCGTTCTTGCCTCTGAAACGAGGAAAATAACCTGGAGCTGAGAAAAGTTCAGTGATAATTAAAAGGACTTTGTGTTGGGAAGAGCCCCAACAGGAAGTCAAACCTCTAAGTGCTGGGAGAGCTCCTACACAATACCATTTTGTGAGCCACAAGTCCTCCACGAACTGTGAAGCTAGTTAGAAACTGAGATGTAAAGACGGCGATGTGCCGTGAGAGTTTGTATGGTCACCTTAGGAGATGAGAGGAGTTAGGGTTCCGTGAGGACTTCAGCATTCCACTGATACTGAGTCCTGCCATGTTCCAGGCTCCACACTGATGCCATTGAACACCACCAGTGTGTTCAGAAGACGTCATGGTCCAGTGTTCAAGGCTCTGTCTACACAGCAGAAGGAAGATGATCCCCTTTCCATTTCTCCCACAGGGATGCACCAGGACCAACAGGAAATTGCACCTCATCATGGACAACAGCAAAAGCACAGGGCAGAAACAGCGGCCTGCTCTCCTGACTCTGCGTGTACCCTGTGTATCCTCAAACAAGCCATCTACAAAACCTACTGGTGAGCGTCAGCCCAGACTCTGAAGTGCTAAGCAAATGCCATATAGGGCAAACATATTATGAACCTGTATTAAAGTCTATGAGATAGACTGGCTAATTAGAATTTCTCAGTTATGGGGTGCTAAAGTTTCCACCCAGAAACAAATCATCTTGGGCTAGCCAGGGCTCGCCTTGCCAGGGAATTTGTATTGGTGGCCATGTCCCTTTGGACGTGGCTTCAGGTGTGGATGTGACCAGAAGGTGGGGAAGCCGACAGTGGGACTAGGAGACAAGGTGAATTCTAGGAAAGGTAGGCAGAGAGAGACTCGGAGTGCCAAAGGAGTGACAGGTCTGGGCATTCTCCAGTAAGCCAAGACTATGTGGAAATACATAGATTTATAGAAACGGGTTAATAAGACAGAGCTAGCCAGTAAGAAGCCCTAGCCATCAGCCAATAATTTTATAATTAATATATGTCTTTGTGTGTTATTTGGGACAAATCAGCTTCAGGTCCAAGCTGGAAAGAAAACCTCTAGCAACAGGCTAGCTTTAGTTCCTTAATGAGTACACATTGCCCACCTCTGTCTAATTTAGCATTCTCATGACCACCTCATGAAACATTTTAGGATGTAGAAACAGACCACCACCTCCCACCAAATGCCAAAGAATATCATCACGCAACACTGAAAATCTATAGCCAAGATTTCCCATGGTTGGCCTTATAAAACCCGCCTACTTGGGGTTTGGAACAGGGCTCTCACAAAGTACCTCCATTCACAGTTTCCTTTGGTTCTGTAGATATAAATGATGGGGAATGTACTGTGTATGTTTATCTTATTGATTGTTACATAAAGTTCTGTTTGGCCAATGGCAGCAAGTTAGACAGGACCAGGAGTCAAAGAGGATTCTGGGAAATGTAGTAGAGAAGTGCTGATCCAGGCAGGAAGTGACATAGCAAGGAGACTCAAATCTAAGTGAGGAAACAGGAAGTGCCCCCTTTTTCCCATTCGCCTCCTCCAGTGGCAGGATGTGAGCCACCGGCAAGGAGGGACGCCAATAAGGCATCAGATAAGATAAGTCTTATAAAATATATAGATTTGTGACAATTGAGACTGAGCTAACAGATGAGAATCCTAGTCATTGGCCAAGCAGCTTTGAACCTAATACAAGTTTCTGTGTATTCATTTGGGCCCTAACTCTGGCGGACGGCTGGCGTAAAGCTCACACGTGGCAGTGAAGCTCAGGTGGCTTTTGACAGAAAGATTTATCATAACATATAAATCTGTTGTTTTTTTTTATCTAAGTTGCTCTGGTATCAATAAAGACTCAGGAGTCAGATATTGGGGTGAAAACCTGATAGATCAAAGAAGTGGTGGAGGAACAACCAGATGACCTTCTCCCCACACTTTCCAGACCCAAAAGGAAGGAAGAAGAGCTCACAAATTGCCAAGTTCCTCCCTATTCCTTCCTGTGCCTTTCTATGCCCTCCTTATACTCTATGACTAATTCTTGACAACTGGTTGCTAGCTCCACCCCCTGATTCGAGACTAACTTTATTAACACAGTCTCGGGGTGTCACAGTGTGATCAAATACCCCACAACAAAAACCTCCAAGAAACTGTTACCACCTTCGACCACGGTGCATGGGGCAACCTGAATCTGCATTCCTGGATCATGGTCACTCATATTTGGCTCTAGAATAAACTCCTATTCTCTTTGAGGTGAGCCCTATGTATTCTGCTGACAGTGCTGATACTGCCTCAATTCTATTTCCCCCTTTTTACATACTGTGTGAGCAAGGTCACGCCGAATAAAGCCTACGCTTTCCAGATGTTTTCACACATAGGCATGGTCAGGTTCCACCAATGGAATGTAAGCAAAATGACATGTGATAGATTCCAGGAAATTCTAGGAACCTTCTTAGAAACAGTTGGTTGAGCTCAGAACCCATTCCACCCTCTTTCTCCCCCGGCTAGGTTTTAAAGGTAGACGTGACTACTGAAACTCCATTCTGGGGCACGAAGGACAGTGGTTAAAGTCCACACAGTGACATGGAAAGATAGGATAACTCGGGTCTCTGAGGACTTTGTGGAGTAAGACCATCACAGAAATCCTAGATGGAATTGCCTGTGTCTGTCACTTGAGGAATGCAAACCTATTCAAGCTACTGTCACCTTGAACTGTCCATTGTCTATCACCTACCATAACTCAGACACAGTTTGCCACCACTGCTAATGTCATGCCAGAACAGCCTTCCCTGCAAAGATGCCATGCAAGAGAACAGGAAGGAAGAGTCTGAGAGTCAACGCCAACCACAACCCTCAAGACAGCTATTATAAACTGGATATTTTTATCCAGTGGGCTCCCAGTACCCACAATCCAGTAGCATGAAATCCATGTTCACAGTCAAATCCACTATAGGAATTAATCATATCATGAATCATTTATTTAGTATTGACTTCAAAGTACCTACCGCATCCTGTAGCATGAATAATAAAAACCCGGAGACAGATGTTGGGGTTCCAGCTGAAGATCAGAGAAGCAAAGCAGCCAGCCAGTAGCTCTTACCTCTACCAAGGCTGAAATGAAGATCCTGTCTTCCCTGTGACTGAAAACTGAATCTCACATGAGACCCTTTGCATTTCCTTACATTGTCTCTAGTAGTGGGGTTACAGGTGTGAGAGCTTTCTCTTTTTGACTGATTCACTCTCAGTAGCCCAGGGTGGTCTTGAACTCAGAGAGATCCATCTGCCTCTCTCTCCTGGGTCCTGGGATTAAAGGCGTGTGCCACCAGTGCCCAGCTTCTATGGCTAACTAATGTGCCTGGCTTTGCATTCTGATTCCCCAGGCAAGCTTTATGAAATCATAAACCATATATCACCTCACACCCCACATCCCAAGCGTTCAGTCTATGTGGGAGGTAAGACATGGTCTCAACCCTCGAGTTTCACAGTCTGATAGAAGATGAAGATGGCTAAGCCACAGAGCTTGTGTTACAACAGTGACATTTGTTGCTCCATGGGGTCAGATAAGTGGCAAGATACAGGCCTGCTGGTGAGGAGTCCTGGGAGGAGTAGGAGAGTCTCTTAAAGCAGATGTTTGAACATGATCAGACTTGTATTTGGCCATCTAGAGAAGAAAGAATAAGAGAACATCACAGGCAGGCAACTGAAGGCCGAGGCGAGCAGAAGCCTCCCTGCCATAGACCACAGAGAAACACATGGGCTTGGAAGGGATGCTGGGGCGACCCTGTGGTCTTCCTGGGTTTCACTTGTCTGGTGACTCAAAGGCTGACGTGGCAAAGCGGTGGCCTCGGGGGTGGCCACAGGGTGGTTTCTAACCTCGACAACTTCTGCATTTCAGGTCACTGGTAATGAGACAGAGCGGCCTTGTAGATAAAAAGGGAGGACATATCAAGTGCTCACGGCAGGGAGAGAGGCGTGTCACTAATTCCACACGTGGACAAGACACAAGAGTGGGCCGGCTGCTGTGCTGCCTCCCTCAATGAGGGTAGTCCGAACCCCATGGCTACAGGAACCCCAAGGGGACAACTGACTTCATCATGGACACTTCTCCCCTTTTCTCTACACCAGGACAGGTCTTGATGTCTGTCAACAAGGCTTTCAGTGCCCTGCCCCACCCCATCACACCCCACTAACTCCATACCCCACAGCCACGCAAGTCTGCTTCCTCCAAATCAAGGACACAGCCCATATCTTCTTTGATCCACTCCCACGAAGCCTCTGGCCTGACTGGAACTTACAGAAATAATCTAGGTTGTGTGAAGGATGGTGGATGTCTTGAATAGCCAGGCACCAACACCAGAATTGTTGCAGTTCAGCCTTGCAAATGACCAGAGTGAGATGCCGTGACCATTAGACACACCGCAGACAAGTAAATGGAAACTTGATAAAGCCAAGAGTGACGACATATCAAACTTCTAAGAACCAGTATATAGGGCTGGAGAGATGGCTCAGAGGTTAAGAGCACCGGCTGCTCTTCCAGAGGTCCTGAGTTCAATTCCCAGCAACCACATGGTGGCTCACAGCCATCCGTTATGAGATCTGGTGCCCTCTTCTGGTGTGCAGATAAACATGGAAGCAGAATGTTGTATACATAATAAGTAAATAAAATCTTTAAAAAAAATAAAGAAAGAACGAGTATATAGAAGGTTTACTCACCAATTCTGTGCTTTCTCTGCTATGCCAGAGATCACCAATGCGAACCATACAGGCCATCTGGACCAGAACAGCTGGGGATGTTTTAAAACACCGTCTCTCGCAGTCGTGGTCATGACTGGCACAGTGCAGTGTGAGGAAAGTGTCTTGTAGCCATGGCACTAGCACCAGATCTGTCACACAGGCTCACTGTGCCTCGGTTTCCTTACTTGAAAACTTGACACCGGTGTTTTAATACACATGGTACGATTAGGAGATTCAGAGAGAATGGACTAGATTGTGTGTGGGGAGTCAACAAAGGTGCTTAAAATGGAATTGTCACCATTTCTTTTTATGATATGATGCCAAAAAATGACACAGAAACGGGGAGGGAATCTGTCAGTGTCGCTGAAGGAAAAGTCAAAGGGCAGAATTCCAAAGGACAGGGAGCGGTCGAATGACCTTTCTTGGTTTCTATGCTGGATTTTGTGTCACTGTTATTCCTCAGGAAATGTCACCAGAGCCGTTGTTGGAACAGGGTGTGTCATCTGCTGGGAGTTTGACGTCAGGATCCTGAGGTGAGAGAGAGATGGTAACTCCATCTTGCTCAAGCTGCTAACCCTGTTCTCCAAGAAGGGAACTGCAATTGCTCACAATGGCCACCAGGGGGAGGCAAATAGAGCTGCGTGAGGAAACCAGAGTTCTTAACTAAGGTGATTGGCACTAGTCACTTTGGTTGCTCCCATGCTGCTCCCTTTCTTGTAAATGCCTGGCTCCAGCCCTTTAGCCAATTGTCAGCTTCCCAAATGACTTCTTTGTAGTCTAACCAACGTAAGCCCTGGAGGATGGGAGAGCCAAGGACACCAACACTGTGCAGCTGACCTGAGGTGATTCTTGACTGGCACTGTCTAGCCTCCCCGGGTCTCCACCCTGTTTCTCCAGCACAGCCATCCATTCTGTGACTTCCAGATAGACCTCCAGGCTTACAGCCTCCTTCCGCAGCTTGCACAACGGCAGAAGCTGCCAGACGCTCCCCAATCCTGTTTCCTCTTTTCCCCAGGCACGCAAGACCACCGAATCTCCCTTGCAGTCAGCTCAGGACAACTGTGGCCAAAGGGAGCTCATCACGGCCTCTGACCTATTGCTACACTTTCTCTTCCCCTTCCACAATGACTTCAAAAGCTCCTTGGTTAAGGCGACAGTCGCAAAATGGAAGGGGCCAGGTCCTCAAGTCCTGCTTGTTGAGAAGAAACACCCCCAACCGCACACACCTAGCATCAAAGCATAAAAATAATTGTAAGGCCACCAAGAATGGAGGGGAGGTGGCATCAGAATCTGGAGTCTAACACTTTGACTAACACCAGCCATAACCCTTGGCCAACCCAATTCCCATCATCACTGGCACAGCTGTTACTGGCATGGTTACTGTTAGTACAGTAGCTGTTCAAATAGCCTCAGTGGTAGTGTTATGAGGTAAAGACCCAAAGACCACTCAGCCTGACCAAAGTTCAAGTTGAGAATCTTTATTGAGCAGGCTGGTGACTGCCTGGAGAGAAACACTTCCCACAGAGCATGCCCAAATGCATTCTACGGGGAGCTTTTAAAGACAAAGAGCACGGGAAAGCTACACCCTGCTTGGCAGTTGCAGGGGGGAGCAAGCAAGCAGTTTCACAGGAGACAAGAATGTGCGGTTAATGATAGGTAGGATTTTAGTGGGGGGGGGGTGGTAGAGGAGGAAGGGAGGGAGAAGGGAACTGGGATCATTGTGGAATTCAATCTTGTTTGTAATTCAAATATAGAAAAAATAAAAAAACTAAACCTTAAAAAAAAAAAAAAAAGAATGTACGGTTAGCTGGGACATTTCAACCTGAGTTTGTGGAACAGGGTTGGGTGCTTTCCCACTGGAGTTTTCTGGGCAGCAGCTAGAAACCAAAGATGGCTCCAGCTGAGGCAAGATGGAGGAGCCTTTGCCCTATTACAATAGAATGTGTCATTATTAAGGTATTAATTCTTGATCCTATGAGGCACTAGGTACTAGGCACAGTCATTGGGGTATTTCTGTGACTGCTCAAGTCTTTTATATAATGATGCTGCATTTTCATATAACCTGTGCCTATTCTCCTGCGTTCTTTAAGCCAGCTCTGGATTGTTCCTTACACCTAACGCAGTGTCAGCACAACGAGCATGGTGGTGATGCTTCGCTGTTTAGAGAATATTGGCGTTCACTAGGGATGCCGTGTTCCCTGGGCACTGTCTGAGTATTTGGAGTCTACAGATTCAGAAGCAATGGATTTGTAAGGCCGCCTGAACTCCATGGCTACAGTGAGACCACTCAAGATGGTCAAGGGTTTTGTTTGTGTGACACTCTGCACTCACCAGATGTTGAACACAGAGAACCGTGCTGCTGTTGGGGTGCATAGACGGTTGTGACAAAGTCCAATGGCGTGTCTCTGGAGTACAACAACTGTTTCCCTGATCTGACCTCCACTCTTCTCGTAACTGCAGGAATTTATAAGGTTTTGTTGATCTCACTGAATCCTGAAATCCTCACTGAAACCTTGTATCCATTAGGATAATCTATACCCCACCCCGCCGCCGCTCGGTTCTCACTCCCACCCCAGTACCCACCTAGCTACTCACCTACAAGGTGGAAATGATCGCACCTGCCTCAGCGTGAGGCCTGGAAACAAATCCGTAGCCACAGAGCAGGCTCCTGAATGGAGCCTCTGTCTGTCCCTTGTCATGACTTCCCCTGACAGTAGGTGACAGCCCAGCTAAGCACCGGGGCAGCAGCTGCTGCTGCTGTTGTCTGTCTCAGGCTCGATGGGAACTGAGGGTGCGGGAGAGAGGGGTGTGCCGGCTTCTTGATCTGCAGAGATGCCCTGAGGAGTCAGCTGCCAGCGCAGGCTCGAGCAATCCAACCGCGAGATCCAAATGCGCTCGTGATCAGTCTGCAGCTTTAGCCATCTTCTAGGGAACTGGGACACAGTGGTCCCCAGGTTTCATACCTACCACCTTTGTAATGTTTAACCATTTATCTCTTAACATCTTCTAACGTTCAATATTCCTTCTTAAGAATATAGTTAGCCAATTAGTGTTCCTCATCTACGGATTTCAACAAACACCGCAGAAAATATGGGGAAACAATTATGTCAGTGCTAATATGCCATGGGCCCTCTTTACCTCTAGCTCAGGCTGAATGGGCTGATCCTGTCTCCATGAGCTCTCACCAAGCCTTAGACTGTCACCCCTCTCCAGCGTGGCTGGAGAATGAATGCCTCAAACTGATTGATACCTTGCTCCTGTCTTAGATACTTCCCTAATGTTGGAATTAAAGGTGTGAGCTATAATTCTCTTTCAGACTGATTCATTCTTGTGTAGATCTGGGTGGCCTTGGACTCAGAGAAATCCATCTACCTCTTGATCTGGAATCCTAAGAAGAAAGGTGTGTAGCACCACCTCCTAGCTTCCGGTTGCCGGGATTAAAGGTGTGTATCACCACTGCCTGATCTCTATAGCTTGAGGCTGACCTTGCTTTTCTGAATCCTCAGTCAAGCTTTAATAAATCATAAATAATACATCATTACACACTGATGTGTGGGAACTTGGCCATTCAGTCTAGTGACCCTATGGAGTAGGTTGGCCCTATGGGTACTGTCTTCTCTGGGTACATGACTGGATGAGAACTGAGGACCAAGGGTCACACGCTCTCCTGGACCATGTAAGAGCTGGCAGGGCTACATCTTGGTTTGCATCCCCTTTGGAACAGCAGCCGTGGCAGCAGGAATGGTGATAGTGTTATCAGCTGGACCTGCAACTTTGTTCTGTCCTGTGACTGTAGAGCTTTGATTTCCTGGCTTGTCTGTCAATAAACCATATTTGACCCCGTTTGGATTCCAGCCTTACACTGGCTTTTTTTTTTTCTTGTCATTACACTCTAAATGATGCAATAGAACCACTATTTACAGAGTGGTTAGGTCACATAAGTATTATAAGTGATATGGAGACTCAAATATAGATGAGGTGCATATAGTTTAAGTGCAAATATCCCAGCATCTTATGGGAGGGGCTTGAGCACCTGCAGACCGTGGTTTGTGAAGAAGACTGGGAGCGCCCCTCCATGGGTGTGACGTGATGACTGTACTTCCTATCAACACCGTAGACGGGAATGTAGTGAAAGACAAAGGGACCAGGTGAGGAACAGAAGCCTCTGCTCTGGACCCAAAACTGTCTGAGAGAAATCCCAACTCTGCTCATTAGCACCTGGGTTAGTCTGGATAGCTTATGCGGCCCTTTTAAATCTGTTTCACCAAGGAAGAAAAGAATCTACTCATCAGGCAGCTGGAGGATCAGCGCCCAGCACACAGTAGGCACTTCATAAACAGTGGTTATTCTTATGAATGAACAACCTTGCTACAGACAGAGAACAACCACCAAGACTGGAGATGTAGCTCAGCTGGGAGAGTCCTTGTCTTACACGCATGAGGCCATGTGTTCCATGCCCAACGCATGCGCGTGCGCACACACACACACACACACACACACACACACACACAGAGAGAGAGAGAGAGAGAGAGAGAGAGAGAGAGAGAGAGAGAGGAGCCATTGACAGGCCACACATTCTACACCCAGACACACAATGTTGTAACCCATGCCAAGCAGTCCTATTAGAAAGTACGCTGAAGGAACAGGCTACCTTGGGGGTCATTTTAGTGAGGCTTTGGACTTGCTTTCCCATCTCTCGTTTGCCTGAGAGCTGAACTGTGCAGGGAAAGCGATGTCCTAATCCACTGTTTTGGTTCCTCTAGTAGCAGCCAGAAGATGCCTGTCTGCCCAGAGCCCTTCTGTGGGAAATAAAGCTACTTCTCAAGGCCAGTTGCTCAACCCCAGGCTCATTAGTGCTTTCTTCTTCTTGAGGTTTGTTTATCTACAGATCTAAATGCGCCTCAAAACATTCATTAATACTCTCAGCACCCTGTGTGCCCGGAATGACAGTCCCCACTCTGCAGATGGGGAAAATGATAGACGGGGCAATTAAGTGACTGTTGAGCAAATAAGGAGCTGTGGCGGCAAGAAAGGACGCAGTGACTCGTGATCCACTGAGAGGGGGGAGGGTGCCACCCCACAGACCAGGTGTCCTGGAATGGACCCATAATAGCAGAAGGTCACATTGTTCCCTTTACTGGCACCGGGCAAATCCCTGCACCCTGACAGGCATGTGTATTTCCTACAATTTTTTGTTGGCTGGAAAGCAGGGGAAGCTCCCAAAGGACCATTTCTCCTTCCTATTCAGTTGCCACCAGAGCAGTGAAGATGACCCCAAAGGTGTTTCCAATTAAACCAGATTTGACTGAGAGATTGCAGCCCAGAAGAAGAAAGAGGTCGGTCTGTCGCCAGTGTAAGGAAGGTGGCTAAGAGAATGGATGGGTCACCCAGACAGCAAGGTGGAAGACGGAAGATGGGACAGGACCCCAGGGGCCACAGGGGACTCAACACTGACACTGGGAAGACAGGCAGAGATCTCCAGAGTGTTGGGCACTAATAGTTCAGCAAGCAAACTTTTAAAACCTGTCCAAAACGAGGAATTAGAGCGTTTGTGTGAGGCCCTCGGTTCACTTATCCACCCCACCACCGTTGCTCTAGGGGTTAAATTCCAACACACGAAGTTAGGGGGCACATCCAAAACCCTGCAGCATCTCAGTGTCTTATTCTGATACCATGAAGCCATCAAGTATCTTTAAGAAGCTTAACTCCATGAAGAAAAGGTCACGGTAAACAAATTAGGGGCTGGAGAAACGATAACTCTGCAGTTAAGAGGGCATACTGCTCTTGCAGAAGACTCAGGTTCAGTTCCCAGTACCCACGTGCTAACTCAACCTTTGGTAACTCAAGTTCCAGGGGATCCAATGCCCTCCTCTGGCCTCTAAGCACTAAGCATCCACATGTAAGCACACAGACATACCTACAGGTAAGCACTCATATTCATAAAAGAAAAATTCATAAGTCCTTTTGAGCCAGTCCTTGTTAGGATCCGTCTGTTTGTACCCTATCTCTGTGGACCACCCATCAAGAATAAATACTCACCACTGTTACCCTCAAGGCACATCTGGCTTCAGGAAGACATTCAGGATCATGCCAAAAAGGCAAATTTGGAAACAGAACTACTAGTAACAAATAGGCATCCACACTGACCATGGTGAGCCTTGATTGCTCTGTCTTAGCCGAAACTTCCCAATCTGGGGCACACGTGGTATGTGAGGTAGCAGGCTGTGCGGGTTACATTGAAGAGAACCTAAGTCCTGCAACACACAGCTCTGCAGCATCAGCATCTCCATCCTCCTGCAGAGCCCTTCTTTGGGATCCCCATGCATGATGGGGGATGACCTTCTGTATATATGTTCTCTTATTGGTTGATGAATAAAACACTGTTTGGCCTATAGCCAGCAGAGGCAGGAAGATAGGCAGACTAGGAGATGAGGAGAACAGTCGCCATGTATGGACCAGAAGAAAGGACACACCAGGCGTTCTCTGGTAAGATAAGACCACGTGGACATACATAGATGAATAGAAATGGGTTAATAAATAAGACAGAGCTAGCCAATAAGGAGCGCTAGCCATCAGCCAACAGTATGGAAATTAATATAGCGTCTGTGTGCTTATTTGGGGCTCGAGGGCGGCAGGACAAGAGAAAAGCTCCAACAACACAAGCGCTTTTTTCTTCTCGTAAAGAGTCCAGTGCGTGTCCGCCTCCACGGGATACGTGCTAAGAGGTTGATAAAAATTAAGGAAGTCCAACCTTGTTAAAGCCCGACGTTTAAAGCTATGGTCTCAATGTCCTGAGGTCCCGACTTTTTACCCATTGGTGAATTGATGGGGGAGCGAGACGACAGCCATGTACAGGGGCCACTCCAGTTGCTGCATGTGTGTGACAATGACTCCTCAGTTCACTCCCAGTGTCGCATTCCCATCTCATCTGTGTGCTCTTTGTCCCTCTCGAAGTCAGTGCTTCACGACTGTCACGCTGCTTGAGGCCTCTTGATGAAGAAGGAATCCCTGTGAGCACCCATGTGACCTGTCTCTGGGTCTAAGCCCAGAAATCCCTGGTTCTCAGCTAGCCCAGATGCCCAAGGTGGGATTCACCTGCACCTGGCAGAGAGGACATGCAGGCGCTACTTAATATACAAAGGCAGTTGGTAGAGGTTAGAGAGATGGAGAAGACAGACCTCATTCCATTTAATCACTTGCCTGGAGCACACATGGAACATCTCATCACAATTTTCTTTTGTTTCACAGAGGAAACAGTGGGAGAGTTTTCTGTGGGTCTACCGATGGAAACACAGCAAGCCAACCTACAGAGCAATTCATCGGCAAGGGCTCCCAGCCTGGTACTCACTCATTGGCCCTGGAGCAGGTACATTTTAAGCAGTCTTCAGGAAGTAGGCTTTGAGATTACACCACAGACATGATCTTTCATCTCATCTAAGGTCCACAAGAAAAAATAATGTGTTTGTGGGGATCTCAGGCCCCACTCATTTGAGGATTTTCCCAGAAATCTCCAGTAAAGTTGTTTTAAAAATCCCCTAAGTCTATCATTTGGCCAAGAGGGGAAAACAATAAACCTTCCAAGAGCCTTAAACCAAACAACATGTGCTCTTATACTGGGACTAAGTAGCCCCAGATTTCTCTGAACGGGACAATTACCTGTTGCTCTATCCACAAACTCAAGGTTTGTTTTCTTGCTGATTTTTGGAGGGCTACTTGATTGTGTATTATGAACTGGTTTGTTTATGTTCTAGAATTGCTCACTCCACCTCTGAGCTCACTGTTTAAACCTGTGTTTACATTCAGCAAGCCTCCAGTCCCAGTCCCAGAGCCCAGGGAAACAGAGACACACCCAGCTACGATTGGGTGGCTAGCCTTTGGCTCCTGACTTTTTCTCTTTGAAGCTGTGGCTCATTGTGTAGCCCAGGCTTCCCTCTATCTCTTCATCCTCCTCCCTCTTCTTCCCGAATGCTGGGATTGCTGACATGAACCACCACACTCATCTGGCTCCTGACTCTCAACCCCACTCCTGAGCATGATGTCATCTGCCTTATCAAACACAGAAGGATGACAGAGAGGGAACATGGGAGCATTAAATTCTAATGGAAGGCTGGGCAGTGGTGACTCACTCCTTTAATCCCAGCTCTCAGGAGGCAGAGGCAGGTGGATCTCTGTGAATTCAAGGCCAGACTGGTCTACAGAGTTCCAGGACAGGCTCCAAAGCCACAGAGAAACCCTGTCTCAAAAACAAAATCCAGTGGAAGAAACATAGGTCACCATCACCTTATTACTGTGCTAGTTCATTGTTGCTGCTGGATTTATTCTATTGTAAGATGCTGTCTGTGTCTTAGGAAAGCTACGAGAAACTTCCACCAGCATCTGAATCTCCAGTAATTTTGAATTTGTGGTGTATTTGTAGCACCTCTGAGTCAGTCAGTACCATTTGTGTACACAGTGGTGATGGACAAACATCCAGGAGTCACTTTAGACTTAGGGTCTTCAGTTACCCAGGAAGGAACACCCTACCGGCCAATTTAATACATCAAATCCTCGTCTTTTAAGCTCAAGCCTAGAATGGAGTCAGTCTCTGAGAGCATAGGCCAACACTGAAAACAACCAGTCTTCATGAAGATTCAAGTTCCGATACCAACACTGAAGAGCTTGGGTTTAGCATTTCTAAAGGATCTATGGGTTTTCATCCAAAATCCCTTCATCCAAAATCCTCCCCAGACCCCAAGTCGATCTTTAAGGGAGTGTAGATCATTGTAAATAAGATATTCTTAGATGGCTTTTGAGACGAGTTGGCCAAAAAAGGAGCCCTGGGCCAGGTGGATCTGTTTTGAGTCCTAGTTCTGACTCTCACTAGCTCCAATATAAGCATCAATAAAAACTCCCTGGCCTCTGTTTTCTGTTAACAGTGAGAGTACAAATCCCCACCTGTCTGATTAGTCAAAAATGAAACCTGCATGTAAAATGCTAGAACCTTGCAGATAACATGTTGCACGCTCGGCTAGTAGCAAAAACGAATGATTGTTAAGTGTCAGCCATGTGCTGGTCATGATCCTAAGAGCTTTCCATAACATAGAAGCCCAGAGAGGATAATGACGTACCCTAAGCCATGAGACTCCTAAATATTATACCTGGAACTTAAGCCCGGGTGGTCTGACTGTAGCCTAGGCTTTTATCAAATACTTCCCATGTGTTAAGCACAGGAATTACAAAAACTAAGATTTAGAGCCTTCTCTGGGGAACACGAGCATCAGTAGGAAATCCAGGCACATAAACAATCAACAGCATCTTATAACAAAGGGCAGAATACACATAGAGCGTTTGAGGGGTTTGTGAAAAGCACCGAACCAAATGGGGTGGATCAGGAAGGCACCCTAGGGAAGGACACAGCTGAACTATCAGAGAGGGAGAGATGGTTTACACAAAAAATGAGGACATTGTGTCTCCAGGGAGCCAGAGGGATTCGGCACAGCCAAGGCTTGTAGGGAGGAGGAAGAATGATGCTGAAGAGGCAGAAGGTTGCTCAGGGCTCCCCAAGGAGATTGGTGGACAGGGTCACAGGGGCATTCCATGGGGACTGGTGGAAGAAACAGGAGAAATAGCATGCTGAGGAGAGGCGCTAAGAAGTGCTGGCTCACACCTGCAGTTCCAACATTGGGGAAGGCAGGGGATCACTCTGATTTTGAAGCCTGGACTACATAGCTAAGCCTTCCTGTCTCTCTCTCTCTCTCTCTCTCTCTCTCTCTCTCTCTCTCTCTCTACCTCCCTTTCTCTATCTTCAACCTCTCCCCACAAGAGGGAGAGACAGACAGACAGAGATAGCGACAGAGAGAGGAAGAGAGAGACAGAGACAGAAACACAGACACGTGGAAATACCATGTGAAGACAGAGCTAGAAGAGCTCCCTCACTCAAAACCAACATAGACAGCACCTTGGCCTGAGTTTCCCAGAACTGATAAGAAATAAATGTCTGTGGCTTAAGCTCCCAGGTCATCACCTTTTATCTTAGAAAACTGCAAATTATGATGGCTCCCAGTAACACAAAGACATCAAGAGTTAGTCTAGAAGTCTCCGCTCAAATTGGCTCATGGTTTCACAGTATAAAGACGTGGAATCGCCTTCAGGTAAGGCTAACTATGGCCGTGGCTTCCCTTCTCTCTCTCTCAGACTCATCGCATCCTCCACCTGGCTCCCTTAGCTCAACGGTTATAGTATTTTTGACATTTCCAATACACACACACACACACACACACACACACACACACACACACACTGTCAAGAAAGTGAAGGGGTCAGTAGGAAAACTGTATAACTTACCCTAAGCCTTGGTTTCTTCATGTGAAAAGTCAGCCTAGCTAAACCTACCTCATATCGTTCATGTGAGGATTAAAGGAGTGAGTCCATGTACCAGCCACTCACACTTAACAAATGGCCATGTCCCTTCCAGCTGCCTGAGGTCATAGAACTCAAATGCCAGGTCACCTTCCAACCTTATTTCCTGCCAGGTGGATTGATCTTTCTCCTCCATTCTTGAGTGACACTGGGCTACTTGGACCTGTTTTCATAATGCTCTTGAACCTCACCACTCGTCTCTGTGGCTCTGCGGTTCAACCAGATTCATATTCATGTGGAATGCTTATCTCCCATCTTGTCATTCTAAGTCTGCTTTCTGGCCCTTGGGATTTGTCTGTGGTCTGAATCTGTCAGTCAAGACAGTTTCCCATTACTCCAGGGCACCCACAGGTGTATCTCCGTCATCTACCAAGCCATTGTTCAAGTGCAGAATGACACAGGGCAGGGATTATTTTCTCAACATCCACTGCTAAGCCTCAGCAGATATGCTAATCAACCCTTTCAACTCTTAAGAGTACATGCTTAGAATCCGTGTAACATTTTCATCATCTATCACCCATGACCTCAACGGGCCCAGAAGCAATCTCAAGTTGTCCATGGAAAGCCACGCAGAAATCCAGCCACTCTGCTCTTGAGATTGTCTTGAGACACCTAACCTAGTCACTATTTCCACATTATAAATGGGCTTAGACTTAAGTATCGGGTTTATTTTTCAGGGTGGGCCAGCTTCTGCTTCAGTGAGAAGTAGGTCAGCATGCTGGTTAGTTTTAACTGTCGACTTGACTCAATCTACAGTCACCTGGGAAGATTCTTAATTAGAAAATGTCTTCATCTGATTGGGCTGCCGGCATGTCTGTGGGAGACTGTATTGATTAATTGATGGAGGTAGTCCCAGCCCAGTGTGGGTAGCACCTACTCCTGAACAGTAGAAAAGGGGAGAAACTAAGAGCCAGCAAACAAGGAGCAATGCAATCCTTCTCTCTTCACTCTTGACTGTTCACGAAATGTAACCAGTTGCTTGATATCTTGCCTTAATATTCCCAAAATGATGGGCTGTAACCCGGAATTGTACGCTAAATAAACCTTTTCTCCTCCAGGTGACTTTTTGTCAAGGTGTTTGTTATACCAACAGAACCAAAACTATGACACTCAGGAAATGTCTGAAGCTTAAACCTCTGCAACTTTATTCTCTGTGTAGAGGCAGTGCAGGGAGGGTCAAACAGAAAACTCTCTCGAGCTGTGCGGTCATCTGGAACGGTGTCTTCCAAGGCTGCCAGGGCAGAAAAGGAGAGGGCTACCTGAGGCGTACGAGCAAATAGTCACATCTCCAAACTGACCCTAGGGCACCGCACCTGCAAAACCGTGAAACTTGAAGACAAAAATGAGTATTTGGTGGCACTAGCTGTCTCTGTAATAGCCGGGTGTGTTGGTATAATCTCATGGTGACTTCCCCCCTTCTCTGTGTCTAGAAACCTGGGCCATCCACATTAAACACTCAGCTGCAGAATTTTCCATGCTAATGCTTCGGATAGAGACCATTAGCATCGGCCACTTTAGTCGTAAGTGCCAGACCAACAACCTAGATGTTCCCAAATATTGCTTAAGAAGTCCCTTTCATGTCTAATCCTCTGGCCACTGGAGGAAAAGAACTCTCCGTTCGGAACAGCCTGCTTGATTAGTCTGATTAATGAATTTCTGAAGTTCCTTCGGTTGGTCCTCCCACCCTTGACGCCACAGTTTGCCTGTAGCAACTTGTGTGTGGATTAACAAGGCTCGAAGCAGCTCGTGGAAAGTGTTCATTACCTTAATTACCCACACCTTCCATTGAGGGCAGAGCAGGCTGACGGCACAGCAGAGTGTCTGTGCCAGAGAAGAGACTTGGCTTGGTGCTGTTCCACCAGTGACGCTGTCCCTGGAAAGGCAAGAAGATGAGGAACTGGGGGGAAAGTGGATGGATAGCCAGAGACATCACAAGGAAATATTCAGTGTGAGTACCTGATTACAGGTTAGATGCAATTATTATGCTCCTAGGACAGATAAGCATGTTGAGGCAGATGCTTCCCATATGGCAACCCGGCTTCATCCTTGCACAGCTCGGGGTTTAATCTCTCCTAAGTCAGCACGAACAATCAAACAACAAAATGCCAAGTCTGTCTGCCTGCTGGAAGCATCTGATCTTATGTCTCACTTCTGCACCTTGGACCAAGCAAGACTCAGTGGCTCAGAGCCTTCCCAGGTACCCAAGTCCAGTGAGCGCCTCCCCTCAGCTGACCCGCTCCCCCAGGGACCCAAGTCCAGTGAGCGCCTCCCCTCAGCTGACCCGCTCCCCCAGGGACCCAAGTCCAGTGAGCGCCTCCCCTCAGCTGACCCGCTCCCCCAGGGACCCAAGTCCAGTGAGCGCCTCCCCTCAGCTGACCCGCTCCCCCAGGGACCCAAGTCCAGTGAGCGCCTCCCCTCAGCTGACCCGCTCCCCCAGGGACCCAAGTCCAGTGAGCGCCTCCCCTCAGCTGACCCGCTCCCCCAGGGACCCAAGTCCAGTGAGCGCCTCCCCTCAGCTGACCCGCTCCCCCAGGGACCCAAGTCCAGTGAGCGCCTCCCCTCAGCTGACCCGCTCCCCCAGGGACCCAAGTCCAGTGAGCGCCTCCCCTCAGCTGACCCGCTCCCCCAGGGACGTAGCCTGACTTATGGACCAACCTGGGAGGAAATTTCTACGGCTACTTCCCTGCCGCTCCACTACCAAGATGCCTGTTGCTCTTCTCATTTGCACTTGCGCAGTGATCTGCACACTGAGACTTCCGATTGTCATCCCAGATGTGGGTATTCATCCACTTTGGCCTGCGCCATCACCTCCATCACCTCCCCCACTTCATGAATTCCGTCACTCCCGTCACTCTCTCTCTCCATCTCTCCATCTCTCCATCTCTCCATCTCTCCATCTCTCCGTCTCTCCGTCTCTCCGTCTCTCCATCTCTCCATCATCTCTCCATCTCTCCATCATCTCTCCGTCTCTCCATCTCTCCATCTCTCCATCTCTCCATCTCTCCGTCTCTCCGGCTCTCCGTCTCTCCGTCTCTCCGTCTCTCCATCTCTCCATCATCTCTCCATCTCTCCATCTCTCCATCTCTCCATCTCTCCATCTCTCCATCATCTCTCCATCTCTCCATCTCTCCATCTCTCCATCATCTCTCCATCTCTCCATCTCTCCATCTCTCCATCATCTCTCCATCTCTCCATCATCTCTCCGTCTCTCCATCTCTCCATCATCTCTCCATCTCTCCATCATCTCTCCATCTCTCCATCTCTCCATCATCTCTCCATCTCTCCATCATCTCTCCATCTCTCCATCTCTCCATCATCTCTCCATCTCTCCATCTCTCCATCATCTCTCCATATCTCCATCTCTCCATCATCTCTCCATCTCTCCATCTCTCCATCATCTCTCCATATCTCCATCTCTCCATCTCTCCATCATCTCTCCATCTCTCCATCTCTCCATCATCTCTCCATCTCTCCATCTCTCCATCATCTCTCCATCTCTCCATCTCTCCATCTCTCCGTCTCTCCATCATCTCTCCATCTCTCCGTCTCTCCATCATCTCTCCATCTCTCCATCATCTCTCCATCTCTCCATCATCTCTCCATCTCTCCATCATCTCCCCATCTCCCCATCTCCCCATCTCTCCATCTCTCCATCTCTCCATCATCTCTCCATCTCTCCATCTCTCCATCATCTCCCCATCTCTCCATCTCTCCATCTCTCCATCATCTCTCCATCATCTCTCCATCTCTCCATCTCTCCATCACTCCCATCTCTACCATCACAGGGCACCAAGCAGCCCTCTCTGCTGGCCGCAGGTCATGAAACTGATAGGTGAGTCTGAGCTCAGAGGGCAGTCATTACAGGAAAGGGGGCTTCAGCATCTTCTGACTCTTTTTCCTCTGGGAATCCCTGGAACCTTCTAAACTACAAGACTCAGAGCCCTAGCAAACAAATTTTAAGTTGAGACCTAAATGTTTTCAACACACACCCAGGAATTTCATATTCTAAAGTAAATTTGGAAAGCACAGGAAAATGACCCTGTGACCACAATAGTGACTATTCATTAAGTTTTTATAAGCCAGCCAAGGTAGGTGTGTGTGTGTGTGTGTGTGTGTGTGTGTGTGTGTGTGTGTGTGTGCGCGCGCTACACACAATAAGTGCATAGCAAAGCCAAGGTTCAAAGCTTCCTCTCCCCGGCCCGTGGCCCAGTCATCTAAAACGACCTGTTATAAATAGCCAAATAGCAAGTAGAGAGTAAGGTTCATGGAAGAAAGAATGGCTCAGCTGATAAAGTGTTTGCTGCATAAGCATGAGGACCTGAGTACGATTCCAGCACCCACACAAAAAGCCAGGCTGATGTGGAATAAGCCTACTGTACACTGTGACTGTGTATTACTCTCATTGAGTAATAAAAAGCTAACTGGCCTGTGCTGGGCAGGAAGAGATTGGGTAGGAGTGCCAGACTAGGAGGATGCTGGGAAGAGGAAGGGTGGAGTCTGGAGTCTCCAGCAGGCGCAGGGAGAAGGAAGATGAGCATGTGGTGCTGAGAAAAGGTATCAAGCCACGTGGCAAAGCATAGATTAGAAATAAGCGTTAATTTAAAATATAAGGCTTAGCTAGTAATGAGCCTGAGGGATTGACAGAGCATTTATAATTAATATTAAGTCTCCGTATCAGTTATTTGGGGACTGGTGGGTGGGAAATAAAAGTTCACTTATATAGTGGGAAATTACCAATACTAAGTCAGATAGAAATATAAGGGTATTTAATAGGGAAAAGCCTTACTTACAGAGCAACCTAGCCAGCTGGCGTGGCAGCAGTCTGTCCAGCAAGTACAAAAGTGAAACAAAAAGAGAAAATGCAGTCCCCTGAAAGTGTCCTCTACATCTCCCTGACCACTCCCTCACAAACGTGGTCAGGCACACCTGTAGCCAGCCCCTAAGTAGGTGTGGCTACAGCTTCCCCTACACACTTACACAGTGCAGAGGCAGAAATGGGCAGATCCCTTAGGTTCATCGTGGCCATCCATTCTCACCTACATGTGAGCTCCAAGCCAATGAGAAACCCTGTGTCGAAGCACAGGGTGGATAACTCCTGAGGAACAATACCTCTGGCCTCACATGCATGCATGAACATATATGTGCCCACACTTAGACACATACACTTGCACACACACACATACATTAAACAATTTAAAAAATGAAGATCAGTGGTCTCTGGGCTGTTTGTGATTAGTAGCAATAACAACAAAATCTTAAGGAGATGCCTATGTTTTCAGTGTCTATATGCAGCCATTCTAATATATAATTGATATCATAAAATGTAATGTAAGCAGCAACTTTTTAAAAAATGTATTTGTGTATTGTGTATTGTGTATAGTGTGTTCTACCTGTATTATGCCTGCACTTCATGCCAGAGGAGGGCACCAGATCTCATTATAGGTGACTGTGAGCCACCATGTGGTTTCTGGGGATTAGAACTCAGGACCTCTGGAAGAGCAGCCAATGCTCTTAACCTTTGAGCCATCTCTCCAGCCCAAGCAGCAACTTTTTAAAAGGTAAAACCAAGATGAATTGGACAACTTTAATTACTGTAACTTTACAGAACCGTCTCTGACAACCTCTTTTGCTTCCCATCTGCCAAATGATAACAATGAAAATTATTTTACTGCAGGCGACCACAGCTGCTAAAATGAGTTCATGCGTGCAATGTCCCTGCTGTGTCCAGGAAACTCTGGTGCATGCTCCCGTAGATGGTCCCACATCATATACACATGAACAAGTTGGAGAGATGACATGACATGTTCTGGGGAATCCAGGAGGAGTTGAAGAGGGGGGCTAAGGGGTGGATGTAAACAAAATATAATGTCTAGATTTATGAAGTTTTCAAAGAGCGAATAAAAATTATTTTTAAAAGAGTTCACACATCATAAAAAATTATTTTACTGCCAACAGTGTGTTTTTGAACAAGCCTTCCTAGTTTTCTCCAGTGGGATTTAATCGTGATGACACCGTAACTGATGTTTCATTCCAAATTCAGAGTTTTTGAATTTACTCTTAATGGCTGTCACACCTGGAAAAGATGCCTCAGAAAGACACTAGATCTTAGTGTCACGCATACTAAGGGCCAACGGGAATGAGTGGCAATGCCCCCTTTTAAATTCTGCCGACCAGGTGTGCAAAGGCTGTGGTGGAATCTGGCTGGCAGATTTCCAACTTGCCCGATGAAAATCTGATTTTCCACAATCTTCATCAGAGAGGCTTCTGCCAGCAGCTGACAGAGCAGACGCAGAGACCCACAGCCAGACGTGAGATGGAGAGAGAACCCAAGGAGGAGATCTGCACTGGGTCCAGCCCCTCAGAGCTCAGGGAACCCCATGAAAGAGGAGAAGGAGGGATTGTAGGAGTCAGACGTGTGGAGGGCAGCAGTAGAATACAGCCCACAGAATCAATTAAGCAGGCTCATAGGGGCTCACAGAGATTGACGAGGCAGCCACAGAGCCTGCATGGGCCTGCACAAGGTCCTCTGCATAAATGTTACAGTCGTGTAGCTTGGTGTTCTTATGGGTCTCCCAAGAGTAGGAGCGAGACTGTCTCTGGCTCTCTTACCTGACTACTGGGATCTTTTTCTTCCTACCAGGCAGCCTTGTCCAGCCTTGATATAGAGGTATTATGCCTACTCTTAATTGTATCTTTGTGTCCTGATGATATCAGTGGGGGCCTGCTCTTTTCTGAAGGCAAATGGAGGAGGAGTGGATCTGGAGGGGGCGGGGAGCTAGGATTAGTGCAGGGAGGAGAAACTGCCGTTGGGATGTAATACACGAGAGGAGACTACATTTTTTTTAGAAAGGACAAGGAGTTTGGTGTGCATGGAAATATTTCATCTGGAAGTTTAAAACAGGCTACAGGGGCCTAGTCCAGACTGTTTGGGAGCGGATATATAGGGAAGAAGCTAGGTGTGGTCATCCCAGCACTCAGGAGGCTGAGGCAGCCTGGGATACAGAGCTAAACCTTGTCTTAAAAGGTCATGCAGGCTGTAACTCGGGTTATGTTCACCCGGCATTGCACCAAAGCTATGTTCAACATGGCTAGCAGAGAGCGGTTCACACCACCAATGCTCAGAGTCTTCAATAAACAAGCGGCTGTTGCCTTTCCTTTGGAGAACCATGCTTACACGCCCGACATGCTACCCCATGGTGCAGAACTTGCTCAACAGACACAAGGCCCCAAGTTCAGTCCTCATGGGGCAAGAGAAAAGAAAGCCATAGTAACACGCACGAAGGAAAGTGTACAAGTTCTGAGAGATGGATGTATTCTCATAATGTAGACACACGCTGTCAAACAAAAAAAAAAAAAAAAAAAAAACACACAACAGTCTCTGCTGCGATCTGCCCTTGCCAGCCGTTCCTCACCACACACACACACACACACACACACACACACACACACACACACACCCTACAAGGAGAACTGCCATCTTAACTTTGTTCAGTTGTTATTTAATCATTCATTCATTCATTCATTCATTCATTCATTCATTGTGGAGGTAGAACCAGGTTGCTTTCTGTTGGGACGTTTTATCCCAGCAACAGAAACAAAGCTCTACATAATATACCAAGCCCCGGCCAGGCGTTGGTGGCGCATGCCTTTAATCCCAGTCCTCCGGGGGCAGAGACAGGTGCATCTCCAAGTTCAAGGCCACCCCAGTCTCCACGGTGAATTCCAGCCACCTGGGGCTTCACAGTGAGATTTTTTTTTTTTAAAGAAAAGGCATAGTTCCAGTTACTGAAGAGATTGAGCCAGGAGGGTTGCTTGATTCTATGAGTGTGAGAGCAACCAGGGCAACTTAGGACGACTTCACTTCTTTAAAAAGATTCGCCTGCTCACTGTACATCTTCTAATGCCGGTTGCTGATTCACTGAAAGCAGAGAGATCACATAGCTTGCAAAAGTTCTCTTGCAAGTGTGCCGCGGGGCCATGGTCCACACCCCATCTTCCTGCTGCTGATGCAGGCCTTGGCTAGCCACCAAATAGCTCCAGTATGTAAGCACCTCAAGAAAGGAGAAGAAACCTTAGTGGCACTCCCACCACAGTCAAGGGCAAGGCAAGATGCCAGCTCTGACCAGCACAGACACTGAAATTCAATCCAAAGCCCCCAACACTGGGAAGTAGACAGCCAGAGAAGGCGACAAGCAGAATGGGAAGGAAAGGGCAATCCTGGGTGTAGTGATAATATTATCTATGATTTACTAAAGCCTGCCTGAGGATTCAGAAAGCAAGGTCAGCCTCAAGTTATAGAGATCAGGCAGTGGTGACACACACCTTTAGTCCTAGCAGCCAGGAGATAGGAGGTAGTGGTACACACCTTTAATCCTAGGACATAGGATAGGTTGACGGATCTCTGTGAGTTCAAGGCCACCCAGATCTACACAAGAGTGAATCAGTCCTAAAGAGAAACGGCTCACACAAAGATGCTCTCAGCACCTGGGATCATGCACCTTTAATCCCAGCACTAGAAGGGTATAAAATATAGGAGCAGGGTCTTCCGTAGTCAGTATTGGGCATTCATTCTCCAGCCACATTGAGGATAGGAAGAATTGAAGTCTCAGGATTCTCCAGCCACGCTGAGAAGGCTTGGTGAAGAGCTTGTGGATGAGTCCTTTCGGTCTGAGGAGGAGTGCGAGCTAGTGCCCAGCAGCTTTGCTTTCCTGATCTTCAACTTGAAACTTGAACTCCAGTATCTGTCTCCAGGTCATTTCTTTTTCATGCTACATCTGGTCATTCAGCAGAAGCTCGGGGAGACGCCCACAGAGCCTGCACCTGTGAGGGAAGACTTCCTTCCTCGGTAGACCGGTCAGTCAGCTCAGCCTGCTGCCCGCCACTCTGGAGTCAGAGGGCAGGGGTCCCAGCTGCAGCCACACTGCTTCCACCTGGGTGGACTTGAGCAAGCATGTGTCTCTAGAGCCTGTGTCCTTGGAACTCTTAGCAGCAATGCTTCCTTGGTGGGCTGTCTAAGACCTAAGTGAAGACATCAGTGATAAGGAGGCATTCTGAGCCCAAATTCCGGAACTAGCCAATGAATCCCCATTCCCATGATGCACAGGCAGTGGGTCTTAAATAATATAGCGTGCATTTCTGTGCTCTAATCTCCTGTAAAACCAGGATGAAGCTACCAACCCTTCAAGGCCATCAAGACGGTTAGGATGAGCCAGTGTTCACAGAGTACTTAGAACAGTGCTCCAGGAGCAGCTATCAGACAGAATCTAGATGAAGAAGCAGAGAGCGGCAGGACACAGCGCTGCTCCCAGCACTGAGGGGGCCAAGCTTGAAGCCAACCCAAGCTACATAACAAGACCCTGTCTCGGAATAAATCCATAAAATATATAGCTCCTAGCCTCAACAAACAAGGCCAATGTTCCTGAGGAAGAACACTCAGAGCTGCCCTCTGGCTTACAGACACACACAGCTACACACACACACACACACACACACACACACACACACACACACACACAGAGCTGCACACACACAAAATGAATAAATAGATAGATAGTTAGATAGATAGATAGATAGATAGATAGATAGATAGATAGATAGATAGATAGGAAGTGAGGACAATAGACCAAGACACTTAATATTCACATTAGAAAACATCATGGTGAAATTGATTATTTTAATTTTTAAATATAATTTTTTATTATTTTTAATTACTCATATTTACATACATCCCCCCATTCCCTCACCCTCTTCTTCTCCCATGTTCTCCACCCAACCCACCCCAACCCACCCCAACCCACCCCAACCCACCCCAACCCACCCCAACCCCCCCAACTCCTGTCCAGGAATAGTGAGGTCCTCCACCAAGGACCTTCAAAGTCTGTCATACTGTTTGGGGGAGGGCCTAGGCCCTCCTTGCTGTATCTGGGCTGCAATAGTATCCCTCCATAGGGAGTGGGCTCCCAAAGTCCATTTGGCTCTGCTGTCAGAGGTCCCATAGACTGTCTTGGCCTCCTAGCTGGCACCCACATTCAGAGGGTTTGGTTTGGTCCAATGCTGTTTCCCCAGCTTTATGACTAGGGTCTCCATTCTATCAGTAGGTCAGGTCCACTGTTTCTGCAGGTCTCTCCATCCCCGTCTTGTCTCCTTTGCTCAACCCTCCTCCGTCTCCACAACTGAAGAAACATTTAGCGGGAAACAGCATCTTTGGAAGGGCGTGCCACAGAAAAGGTGTTTCAGCTGATTCAGAACTCTGTTTAAGACTCTGAGTGCCTCACAGTTTGCAGAGTTGGTTTTAGCAAGAGAGACGTTTGCTTTTCTGCTCAAGCCTCAACTCTCAGTTTTTGCCCAGCCTGGGCAGGTGGACAGAGAGCTGGGAGAGAAGAATAGGGCCCTGAGGGCTCCCCGTTTGGCTGCCACAGCGCCATCTATTGATGCTGGCTTGCTCTAGCATTGCGTGAGGGACAAGCCCGCGTCAAACCTCTGGCACAGAACAGGTATTGAGTAAGCCCTTCCTGTCTCCACGTGCCTCCCCTCGGAAGATTCAGATTATCCCCGGCCTGGAAGCAGTCTTCCTCAGGCCATGGCCACATGCCTAGATGACTCACAGCTAATTCCTGTAAGACTGATCTTCAGGGCTCCGGCTAAGGCCAGCTGATCTCTGAGCCCTCCCATCCCTCCCGACAAATATTAATAAGACTAGCACTGAACACCAGGCATGTTTCAGGCACTCTGCTGCTAGGCACCCGGGACACAGCCATGAACTAATACGGGAAGGAGATTAGCAAATAGAACATAACAAGCTCTGTTAGGTGGGATCACCGCAGAGACATTGAAGCCCAATGCAGGGCAGGGACAAGAGGAAGGAACAATTGCACAACATTGGCTGTGTTGTAAGCGCAGCTGCATGTGTTTCTTTTTATTAACACGCTCAACCCTTACCACCATTCTGTAAGGCAGGTGATGTATTCCCAACTCACGGTCAAGGTAAATGACGAGCAGAGAGACCCGGAAACCAAAGACTCACGTCAAGGACACCATAGACTCTGTACACACACACACAGTGGCATTCCAGAACCCATGCTGTCTGTCGTCACCCAGCCTCTACAGCGGGCACTTGCCTGGTAACCCCACCCTTCTCTTTTTAGGTTTCTAATTGTTAAACCCCAAGAGTGAAAACCTCCTAGACTGTCAACGCCGTATTCCTGTCAAGAACCGGGACTGAGTCTCACTTTCTGGGGATCTGCTATTCTTCAAGGTCATTGCTACCTGTAGCATGATCCTCCAGGGTCACAATGTTACTGTGTCCAGGTCACTGAATTGTGGCCTAATACGAGCAGATCTTGCACGGGATGCCACACACTATCTCCACCCTGACTCTGGACTTCAACTTTCTAGACCCAGCTTCAGAGACAAGAAGAACAGAGGGTCACAGTGTGGAGTGCTAACCATACACAATCACAGTGTATCACTCGGGGGACATCTCCCAAGAGGGGCAGAAATACTGTAAAAGCCAGAGGACCTGGATGCCTGCTACTAGATAGTGTCGTCTAGCTGGGACAGGAAAGATGCACCCTGTAGTTGAACTTTCTTTGGGCTGCCAGCCAGCTCCCAAATAAAGACACAGAGACTTATCATTAATTATGAATGCTTGGCCTTAGCTCAGGCTTGGCCCACTAGCTCTTCTAACTTAATTTAACCAGCCGGTTTCTATTCATCTACACTCTGCCTCTGGGCTCTTTACCTTTCTTTCATTTTGCTACTGTTGTGAATCATAATATAAATATCCTTGTTTTCCGATGGTCTTAGGTGACCCCTGTGAAAGGGTTGTTAGACATCCCCCCACGGGTGCTGACCCACAGGTTGAGAAAAACTGTGTTTTAGAGGATTCTGAGGGGACTGGAGGCAGAGGAGGGAGAAGATATGATTAAGATACATCGTATTCATGTATGGAAGTTTTAGGGAGTAAATAAAAATTGTTATTAAAAAAGAATACACCTCAAGGGAGGTAAAAGATGGGGAATCACTGTGTGATGTCATAGAAGTGATACTGAATCTAAAAGAACCCTGAGCACACTCTCCAATATTCACACACACACACACACACACTCACACTCTCCAACATTCACTCACACACTCACACACACACACACTCACACACACACTCACACACACACACACACACTCTCCAACATTCACACACACACACACACACACTCCAACATTCACACACACACATGCACACACACACACACACACACACTCACACACTCCAACACTCACACACACTCTCCAACATTCACACACACACACACACACACACACACACACACACACACTTCCAGTCTCCCTTGAAAATGCATTCAGGTCATGTGACTGGTTCCGATGCACCATGAGTGGAAATAATATGGAAACTCAAATCTCATACGTCTCTTTCATCCCCTTCTTCCCCTCCTGCAATGGCACCAAAGGCTTTGTGTTCTACATAACACAACTAGAAATTAACAACACTTCACAATCTTCACTGTGCTTCAGTAGAGTGAGAAATGCATGGATACTGTGTGGAATAACTGAAGTGTGTGTGTGTGTGTGTGTGTGTGTCTGTATGTGTGTGTCTGTGTGTGTGTCTGTGTGTGTCTGTATGTGTGTGTCTGTGTGTGTGTGTGTGTGTGTGTGTATGTTGCTTGTTATTGAAGCATAGCATAGCAGAACCTGACTAACACTAATGGGTAGGCTGTTGGGCCATAAGAAATACTTCTAATTTAAATTTAAAAAAGAAAACAAAAGAAATATTTTTATGTCTTTTTCCCTTGCCCCTCCAAATCATGTGAACACTTTTAGTTTGCTTTTGAGTGTTGTTGCTGCTGTTTTGCTTTCTATGTAATCGAGATTATTTTCGCCATGCCAGCCAGTAGCTTAAAATCCTTTCAATTTGCATGCTCTTTTCTCTAGATTGATACCCCCAAACTGACCATGACCTCCCCCAGATAAGCCTGACTTGCAATATAATGGGCCCAACTCCCCCCAATTCTATTAGTAGGGATCGTGGCAATGCTGGGGGAAGGAGGGGCTGTGTCTGTGTGTGGGAAAAGAGAAAGAGCACAGTGGTGGTGTGTTGAGGGAGGAGTCACGAGGTGTGTTGAGTTAGGAATTATGACAGGTATGTTGGAAAGGAAGGAGTCATATCACATGTGCCAGAGGAGGAGGAGACATGCCAGGCGTGTTGGAAGAGGGAAGAGTCATTACAGATGTGTCAGGAAGGGAGGAGTCGTGCCAGGCACGTTGGTGATGAGAGAATTCCATGGAGTGTGTTGGGGGAGGAGGACTACTATCTGGGGATGTACTGGGAGGGGGGGGATCATCCTAAGTGTGTCAGGGAGGGGCCTTACGATGTTGGTACCTTTGTAGCCCCCGAAGATTCAAGTCTCAAGCGTGCATCACAGATACACTGCTAAGCAGGTGCAGCCCTTGCAAATACTTATTTTCTCCTTTATTTTCCTGAAACAGGTTTTGTTTTGTTTTGTTTTGTTTGTTTGTTTTTAATTTGAAGAACCCATGGTCCTCCTGACTCAGCCTCCTGAGTATTGGGACAATACACCATTGTGCCAGGCACAGTTGTTGTTAATGAAGACCCAGAAGGTACAATGCATTTCCTGAGGTTATCACCCAGCTGAGGGGAGAAGGCCTCACTGACGGAGGCTCAAGCCAGTGCAGCAAAGCCACCATAGACCAGCCTTCTCCCACCTGACGACTGTCAGGTTCATGCAGAAGGATGGCTCAGGGCCAGCTGCAGTGACAAGCTGACATCGGAACGCAGACCAATTGTCAAATGCTACAACATTCCTCTGGGCCAGCAGGGACTGATTAAGAAGTTAGCAGTAGATCGAGGAATGCTGGCTGGCCCTTTGGATTAAAGGAGAAGGATTCTTGGCCCCTGGGTTTCAGAGCAGTCTAGATATCATTCACTCATGGTCTGGAGACACTGGGAACTCAACCCAATACCCCAGGGTTCTAAAGCCTGGCAGACCAAATGAGCCCCGTCGTAGGCTGGGAAAAGACACTGAGCCTGGGGGTGCCCCATGAGCCTGCCCCATGGGCTCCATAGATGAGCCCATGCATTCATTTCAACATCTCTGAGTTACAGTATCTTGTTTTGTCTTGATTCAAAAGCCTGCGCTCACCTTGAAAGTTTCTTGTGGGGATTAACGGTGGGACATCTCTGGACTTCAGGCTCTTAGGAGGTGTTGGAACTGAGTGAGACATTTCTCCCACCAGACACCAATCCTCCCATAGATACTGATCCCGTGAGGTACTACTTATCACCACTGGGTACTAGGCAGGGGGAACTACACACAGACGTTTAAATGGTGGCCTCATTTACATGTTTTGTCATCAGCTTCTGAATCAGAGGTTCCCGTGGAGCACGGCTCACACTGAGTATTAAAGTCTTTAACTTTATTTAAAAGGACCGCAGTGTCTCTGCTCACATCCAGGAAGTGGTACTCAAGCAGCCTCAGTGACCAGCATGCATGCCTGAGCTTGGTCACTGAGGCTGCTTGAGTCCAAGTGCCACCTCCTGCCCCATGCCCTGGAAAGGACACCCACCCTACATCATCCTCAAGCCAGGATGCTCGAGGCAGTGAAGCCTCCCTGCCCCACACGCCCTCAAACTTGGAAGTCCCAGAGTTCAAAGCCAAGCACCTTAGCTACCCACCTCGTGGCATTCCATCTCCTTTTGAGAAAACAATAGTCTGACAGACTCTACTTAGGCAAGCACAGTTCCCTGAGGCTGGGCCCATGCTTTTCCAGGAGCTAACACAAGGCTGTTACAACAAAGAGCGAGAGATGAAAAATGAGAAACCCTTCAAAGTCCCTATCTCAATGTAGATCATGAGACGGCTTCCGGGCTGGCTATTTTGTAATAGATCTGTTAGCAATGAGAAGACACTGAGATCCCAGGGCCCACAAATCAGAAAGAGGAAATCGTAATTTAATGTCAATTATATCAAACATAAAAGAGGAAGGCAGGTCATCTTGTCCCCAGGCAAGCAATGGCCAGGTTACATCCAAAGAACTGAACCATGAAGGCTCTCTTTGTCTACGGCTAAGAGTAGGGATGGATGAGAGCGGTGGAGAGGAGGGTGTTACCCTAGCCAGAGTTGCCTGAAACAATACCAGGGAAGAAGCCTGTCCAGGAGAAGGTTGAGAAGGCCTGGTGCTGACAGCCGGAGCTCAAAGCCACCTTGGGTAGAAAATGATGGTACTTTGCTGGAAAAAAAAAAAAACAAAAACAAAAACAAAAACAAAACAAAATAAAGAAAGAAAGAAAACACCTTCAATCTCAGTGCTCTAAACGTCAATCTCGATTGAAGCTGTTATGTGGGTGTGTATGTGTGGTTTTAATTAGTGAAAAGGCTGGTCATAAAGCAATCACGTCTCTTCTTCGGCCAACAATTTTCCCATTTCACTTGCGGGAAAGATGGAGCAATTAAAGATTAAGAATAAAAGTGCAGGGTACAGATGGAAGGGAGTCCCAGAGGGTCCAGGGGGAGGAAGGGCCACGCCGGTTTCAAGTGTGAGTTCTGCATACTGAACCGACACGACCCAGTGATTACAAGTCCTTCCTCGGAGTCCAACATGGAACACTTCTGTTCTGCCCATCAAGAGAAGGGCAGGGAACGGGGACGAGAGGAATGGCTAGCTCCTGCAGAGGTCATAAATCCACAGTCTTGTGAGCCAAGATGAAAAAGGAAGGATCTGTGGGATATTCCCCCCAATCACCCCAGCTCTAAAACCTGGGGACACATTCTTACCTTATCATTCCCCGTGCCCCCTGCCCCCCCCCAAGTCTATACTCATGAAACCAACATATACCCCAGGAATGTTCAGTGTTCCCAAGAGACACAAGGAGTTGTAGGAAAAGAAACCGGGTTCCTTTGTCCTCTCAGGAGAACACCATGGTGAAGGGGGCAATACCCAGACCAGGAGGCTCACGTGATTTCATGTGCTTCCTTGCAAAGGGCTTCCACCAGTTTCCCTTTGTTTAGAATGAGTGTTTCATGGAAAGAGTCAAAGCGATAATCAGACTAGAATGGGGTGGTGACGGTGACGGCTGCTACTAAGGATGTTTGCACTCTGCCTGGTTTGCCTGGTACGGCAAACCATGCAGATGGGCGGGCTCTTGCTCAGGCACCCAACACTTCCTCTGGGCCCATGGGCAAAGCAAGGCATCCCTGCTCCCCTCCCCCTGAGATGCTCTCCCAAGGTGTTGCAGCAATCTCTCTGAGGCAGAGAGTAAATGAAGGAGGAAAGCAAACGTTGTTTGTTGAGTGTTAAGTGGGTGCTTTACTTAATCCTCACAATTATCCTGTGCAATTAAAAAAAAAATCATCGCCCCCACTTTATAGATGAGACAACTCAAGGCCTCACAGATAAAGTGACTTGTCTGACAGAACGACTGAGCCAGCGGTAGGACTGGATCTCAAAGGGAAGCCTGAAGACTACAGGCTGTGGGAAACATGGGTAAATATTCCAGGATGGATACAGCCTTTCAGGCCAATGGAGGAAATCGAGCGGCACCCCCGAAATCAGGCGGAAGATCTAATGTGTCAAATGGGTAATGACTACAGAAGCCCAGAGGGACAATCTGACACTAGCAGCTAGGACAGAGCCACGTAGAGGAGGACTGCGGGGAGGGGAGTGGGGAAGGGAGAGGCAAAGTGGGGGCGTGGTGGGAAAAAAACACAGCCCCAGAGTACCTGACAAATGAACAGATCTGTAAGGTGGTACCATCACCGCCTTCTGAACTGCATCCCTCTTCTTTAAGACAGCATCAAGGCCTCTTCAGAAGGCGCTTTGGTGCTGTCCAGGCCCGCGCAAAGTCCTTCTAGCTGGGGTCCTGTGACCATGGTTCCCTTCCAGCTCCTGCCCCTGGCATTGTGTCCCACCATATCCCATCCACCCTTGCGTGCCAGATCTCTCCCCCTCAGCCCAGGCCAGGCCAGTGTGGCTTCTCTGCAATGGACACCCATGGAGTTCCATCATCCCTCGTATCATGGCACTGAGCAGGCTGCAAGTAGCCGCCAGTCTGTGTGTCTGTACCTCCCACAAAGCTTCGCTAGTCTGGGAGGAGGAGCATCATCTCCTTCCCCAGAGCTAAACACGGTCTTGATACTTAGGAGGTAGTGAGCAAGAGCAAGCAGGGTGGTTGCCTGAAGAAAGAAAAGAACAGAGGCAGAGAGGAGGAGACAGGATCAGGTATTGCATTGGGAAAGGAGGAGGAGGCCAAGGGTACCAAACTGGTTTGTGCAGTATTTCTATGATTCATTGTCAAAGTCTGTGTGTGTGTGTGTGTGTGTGTGTGTGTGTGTGTGTGTGTGTGTGTGTGTGTGTGTGTGTGTGTGTGTGCTGCAGACATGCATGGTACATTCACAGAGGTCACGGGACAACTTTCAACGGTCGGTTCTCGCCTTCCATACTCCAGGCAGCTGGGCCATGAGTATTCATTCATTGGTTCTCTTCTCTGCCTCCCATCCCACCATGGGAGTTCTGAGATTGCCAGTTCACACCACCACATCCGGCTTTCTTCCCTAGCCTTCCAGGGATCAAACTTGAGTCACCGAGCTTAGACAGCTAGCATTTTTTACTTGCTTTTGCCAGCCCCTCGTTCAGTACTCAGTCTGTGGAGATAGATGGAGAATCTAGTGGGTTTCAAGGAGACAAGTGATGTCTCGTTGATCCAATGGCAGTGAATGAGCACGGAGAGAGAGAATCGGTGGGAGAGACAAGGTGACTCTTCAGATACGTTTGGTGACAGCACAGACCGGAAGTGAAAAGACAAGAACACTGTTATTTCAATCCAAAAAAAAAAAAAACTTGTCCTCGGGGAGGGGATAGAAAGCACTTCCAGACTGTTGGAAACACAGACGCATGTTCTTCCTAAAGCTTCCCAGCATTCCACGAAGACAGACAGAGAAAACCGAGATGGGCAGGTCTGGGGAGCAGTGAGAAACTGCCATTTGCTCATAGGAACGCTCCAGAAATACTCCATAAATAAGCATTGGCAAGAACACACCAGGGAAACCGCCTATTACATGACTAAGGCGCTGAGAAATCTCTGCCCATGGCCAGGCAGAAACTGCCACAGCCAGATCTATCACTGGGCTTCTGGGAGTGCTTAGATTATGGGCTGTGGGAATCTTTGGCCATAAAACTTTCACCCAGCTGCTGCAGTACCTGGCCGTGCAATTAAGGAGGAGGCTTTCGGGCACATCAAAGGGCTCTGCGAGGTGATCTCAGGAGGCTTCCTCCTCCCGGTGAGGAGCGCAGGAGTCAGGTCTCGTTATCCTTATTTCACAGATGAGCAGAGTAAGGTCCCTGATGACTGAGTCCCTTGCCTCAAGTCAGCCAGCCAGCAGCGGGTGGGACCCAAAATAACGAGATCAATCACCAGAATGGCAGGACACCATCATCCAGGGCTTCCTGTGACACAGCAGGTGGCTGTTCCTGGGAAGTCTGGGTCATGTTCAGAGAGCTGGGGGACAGGGTGATCCACAGGGACTCCACAGACTCTCAGCACACATAGACTCTTCCCTGCACACTCACAGATCTGGCGTGTGACCTACCCAAGAGCACGTATTGACAGCCTTCTCGTGGCTGTCAAACCGAAGACTCAGTGGACAACCCTAACCAGCTGACTCCCAGGCAACCGAAGACTCAGTGGACAACCCTAACCAGCTGACTCCCGGGCACACATAGACTCAAAGCATTCCAGAACGTGCACACAGTCTTAGCGGCCACCTTGTAGAACATTTCTCAGCTTGAATGATATGGCTGGCTATAAATCACAGTTATGTCCTGGGACATAACTATTCCTGAGACACAAAGGGCTAGAGACTAGTCCCACGTGAGTTAACTGCAGATGCGTGGAACGCCTCTTTCATGGAGCTGTTGTGAGCATTCAAGGACTTCAGGCAGGCCACATGCATAGCATGTAACAATCACACATGAGGCGTAGCATCACCAACAGGTGTGTCAGCCATCAATATCCAGCAGCACTGATTAAGCAAGTGATCCATGTTTGAACAGTGATCCACCCATAATCTCATCTCTTCACAGGACAAATAGCAAGGAGTTGGATGCAAATTTTCATATTTTACCAGTTCGCTCTCATCCAGGCCAAGGCCGTTCATTCTTATTGTTTGTTTTTTAATAATATTTATATTTTTGAGATTATAATGAAATTACATCATGTTCCCTTTCCTCCGTCCAAACCCTCCTGTGTGCACCTCTTGTTCTATTTCAAATTCACGTTCAATTTCTAATTCAAATTTCAAATTCACAAAGCAATGACATACACATTCTATTTTTGTATATTATATGTATAAATACATATATTTCTAAATACAACCTGCGCAGTCTGTGTAATGTTACTTGTATGCATGTTCTCAGGGCTGACCATTTGGTGTTAGATAACCACGTGGTGGGCTCTCGGCATGCCTTAGGTTCCTGTATATGAAAAAAATTAAAACCACTGGAAAGGAACATACAGGAAACGTAAAGACCAAACACTCTAATTCATGACAATCTCAATTACCTACCATGTTTGAAAAAGAGATGCTTTATCAGGCTTGGACCAAAAGACACTTGGCAGGGCAGGGAGCTTCAGAATCGCAGAAATGGGTCCGTCTTATGGGGGCTTTGAGGGTCCCTCTAGGCCTCTCCCTTGTACCTGCATGGTCTTGTCACTACTGCCTGGCAATCAGTGGTTCAAGGCCCACCCACTGAAGGCAGTGTTAGACAAGCCAAAGGCAAGATAACACACAGCATCTTTGTTCTAATATTGTTACAGTTTTATGATCCCTAAATGACCCCCCCCCCAATTTCATCTCCTGCCACAGACTGTAACTCCCCTCAGACATCAATATCTGGCCTTCATCCCAACTGCCCATTCCATGTGTCACCTGCAAGTTTGGTGAGTACTTCACACCTCTATCTTCTTACCCCAAGCCCCTCTATCTCTTTAGTTGCGGTGTTTGTCACTAGAAAGCATGTGGGCTTCTCTCAGGGAAGGCCAGGGAAACAATGTTTCCGATAGTGACACTTGACTAAAGAAGGACAAGAACGAGCAGGAAGATCCCAAGTCCTCTCGCCACCAGGTAGGGTGATTCTGAGATAACACCTCTATTATCTATCTCACCATGACCGTTCAGTATAATTAAGTCCCAGGAGCCCACAGCATTATACACCCTCGACATGGCTCCTCAACTCCTTCCTGGGACTTCCTAAGGTCACCTCCCAATTAACTCTTACATCCCTGCTCAGGGTCTTCTTTCTGAAAAATGCAACCCAAACAAGGACTTCGATAAAACAGCTTTTGTGTGTTAGACACTCAGATAAGTTAAATATTACCGAATCACATAGATGTTGACACGTGTGTGGAAAGCTCTCAGAACAAACCAACTGCCAGTTCACTTGTCTGCAGCTTTCCCCAGTCACAGCTCAAACTTCCTTCCAGTTACCCATAATGCTCCAGGCATGACAGACTTTCTCCTCAGCTCTACATCTGCCAGTGGCTGACTGGGCCCTAACATTGTGGGTGCTGTCTCTCTGGAGAGACAAACAGAATTAGGGCAAGGCCCACTGGCCAATTTGAACAAATACAAGTTTGCATCATGTCTCTATTTAAACTTTTGATAATTTGTTGATTGCCACCATGGGCAACCATCACTGAGTCATGCTAACACGGTCTGCTCCATCCTTGTTTGGCATAGGTTTGTAAAATTATTTGTTTTCCATGTTTCATTGAGGCTGAGAATCAGGCTTTCTGAGTGCTAGACAAGTGTTCTTCCAGTGACCCACAGACTCAACGTTAGACTTCTTAAATTACTGAATTAAAAAGTATGTTTATCTTGATGGCTGGATAGGGGGTGTGCCCAGAGTGCTGTGTCGAGTTACCACACTGCCGTTGCCAATATGAAGGTACTGGCGGAACTTGAGCCCTACAAGAGTATGTGACCAACCACAGCTGAGAGCTCAGAAGCAGATCAATTAGGCTCCCCAGTGTTAAGGGGGCTGACCTTTGATTGACTCAGGGTCAACTGTCCACCATGCCCTCTGACCTTTTACCTTCCAGCTCATGAACTTAAAGGAAAGAGTGAGCAAGACACGCTATGGCTCTTTTCCTACAGTCCTCAGAAACCCTCACACATCCTCATCTGAGGTGAAGCACACACACAGACACACACACACACACACACACAGACACACACACACACACACACACACACACACAGACACACACACACAGACACACACACACAGACACACAGACACACACACACAGAGACACACACACACACACACACAGACACACACACACACACAGACACACACACACACAGACACACACACACACACAGAGACACACACACAGAGAGACACACACAGAGAGACACACACACACACACACACACACAGACACAGACACACACACACACACAGACACAGACACACAGACACAGACACACACACAGTCACACACACACACACAGACACACAGACACACACACACACACACACACACACACACACACACACACACACACACACGACTTGCTCCCTTGGTGGTCTGACCCTCCTACTCACGCACTCTTCTCCATCACGGAAGACAACTGAGCCAGCCCCATAGCTATTGTGCACTTCAGACACAGCCAAAGAGGGCTCTCCCAGGTTCCCACTCAGCCTTCAACTCGCCCCTAAGGACTTTATCCTTCAGAAGATGTTTATCAGTAACGTACAAAGATAATTTTTAAACAAAAATGTATAGTCAAATCTGCCGTGTCTTCAAGTGGCTGTAGATGTCCCCATGTGCCTTCTGGTAAGGGTGTTTGATTTCTTCTGTTGCTGCATTACCACATAACCACAAGCCTGGAGGGTTAATACAACACACATTTGTGTTCCTGGTTCTGTGGGTCTCTTTCAGGTATGATATAAGTGGGTTCTGTGCTTTGTGTCTTGCTGAGCAATAATCAAAATATCTCGAGACTCAGCTGGGAGAGAATGGACTTTCAGGCCCATTAGGTTATTGGTAGAATACAGTTCTTTTTTATTTATTTAAATTAGAAACAAGTTTCTTTTACATGTCAATCTCAGTTCCCTCTCCCTCCCCTCCTCCTCTGCCCCCACTGATACCCCCAATCCCAACCCCTTTTTGCTCCCCAGAGAGGGTGAGGCCTTCCTTGAGGGATCTTCAAAGTCTGTCATATCATTTGGAGCAGGGCCTAGACCCTCCCCTATGTGTCTAGGCTGTGAGAGTATCCCTCTATGAGGAGAGGGCTCCCAAAGTTTATTTGTGTACTAGGGGTAAATACTGATCCACTACCAGTGGCCTTGTAGATTGCCCAGGCCTCCCAACTGACCCCCATGTTCAGGAGGTCTGGAACAGTCCTATGCTGGTTTCCCAGCTGTCAGTCTGGTGTCCATGAGCAACTCCTTGTTCAGGTCAGCTGTTTCTGTGGGTTTCTCCAGCCTAATCTTGACCCCTTTGCTCATGACTCCTCCCTCTCTGAATACAGTTCTTATAACCATTCCATTGAAGGGCCTGGCTTTTTGTTGACTGTTGCTAAAGGCCGTCTTTGCTGCTCAGGTGTCACCTGCGTTTCCTAGGGCTTCATTTCCCAATATGGCTGTTAGCTTTTTCCAGCCCTTAAGAGAGTCTGATAAGGCAAGGTCTAATATACCTTAGCATAATTACCTGAAAGACACTGTGGCCTTTGGCATGTTTTGTGGATTAGGAACAAGCCAGAAATCCTTCAGTTGATCAAAAAGAGGGAATATCACAATGGCACAAACCCCAGGATGTAGAGATCACGAGGGTCTAAAGTAGGTCCCCCATATTGAGGGTGCTTGAACTTTAGCCACAGCTCCTGTCTGTCCTAACACAGTTCCATCACCAGCAGGTGGCAATGACCTCATACTCCTCCAGTTCACTACTAGGTAGGGGAAGGGTCTGGCCCTAGGCACAGCTCTACTTAACCACAATTATTTTGCAACTGTGTCTCATTACCTCAGAAACATGGTAGGGTTTGCACTGAATTACACATTGTATCCCGTTTATTTTATATAAGGATAATTTTTCAAACATCTGCTGGTTCAGAATTGACAATTTGGAAGCCAGGCTATGATGACACACTCCTTTAATCCCAGCACTTGGGAGGCAGAGGCAAGCCAATCTCTGTGAGTTTCAGGCCAGCCTGGTCTACAGAGCGAATTCCAAGACAACCAGAGCTACACAGAGAAACCCTGTCTTGAAACATGTCCCCCGAAAAAAAAAAAAAAAAGAGTTCATGTCTCCCCAGTTGGAATGGACATTATTGAGGAACCAGGTGACAACAGGCGCTGGCAGGATGTGGAAAAGGAGGAGCCCTAATTGACTGCTGGGGGGCAATTAAAAATGTAAAGCCACTCTGGAACCAAGTAAGGATTGCTCAAGAAACTAAAAGGGGAACTGTCGTGCAACCCAGTCTACCAGAGTCTTGAGTATCTACCCAAAAGGCTTTAAGTCAACACACCACAATGACACTTTCACATCTGTGTTTATTGTCACACTGTAGACCTGGAACCAGCCTGGATGTCCCTCAGCAGATGAAGAGATAAGGAAAATGTGGTACCTTTACATAATGGAATTTTATTCTATTAATTATACTCCATTAATATTTTCTGATCCGATATTTTAATTTGCTCCCAGTGGTGCTGCTTCAAGCCACCAAGCATTGTCTCATTTATTACCCAACAGTAAACAGCTCAGTCTCCCTTGACCTGTGGTTTGTGCCCTGTGCCCTGGAAAACACCATTGAAACACAACAGCATAGAGCCTTTTCCCATGGGGCGGGCAGGATGGTGATGGCAGGCGGAGGGTTAACTCGGGTGAGGGAAGTCTACAAAGGATCTGGTTCCGGCTCTCTCCAGCCCCAGCAGCTGTGTGAACAGAGTGAAATCATTTCCCGTTCTCTAAAGTGGAATTAATGATAAATGCCTTTCTTACATCACACTGCTGTTACGAAACTCAAATTACAGAACCCGAGTGAAAGCTTTGTAATATGTGGGGTTATAGACCAAGGCAGGGATGGAAATCACCAACGCTATCATCATCATCTTTACTGCAGGCTGTTATAAGGGAAAACCAATAAAAGTTATAATGCATCAGGCAAAGTCCAGCCAAGTCAACAGAAACCACTCTGGGTATTGGGAACCACGGGAAATTCAGGTAGAAGATGAGAAGGAAGGGAGAGCTGAAAACAGTGAGCAACCCAGGACAGCTGCAACCACCCCTAACCCAGACCAGCAAAGCAAGGAGGCAGGACCAGAGGCACCCAAGACCTGGAGTCACTCCCTAAAGAATCCCCACGGAAACAAGGCTGTCTCAGTCGATGGTTCCTGGTGGTCAGCAATACCTACTAAACCCACAGTGTACAAAGAAAGGAGACAGAACTCTAAGTAAATAAGAAACTGAGCACCTGATGAGCCCTTTCTCCCAGGGCCAAACAGAAGAATTTGGCTCCCAGCTCTGCTGCTGGCTTAGGATGACCCTGGCTCCAATATTTAGAATTTCAAAGCACCATCCCCTCTATAATGTAAAGACAGGGGATCTGTCACCTCAGCTTCCCCTTCTGGGACCACCCCTGGGGGCACAAAGAGGGTGTAGTACAGAAGGATGTCCTTACCAGACATTGTGAGCAAACAGGTGAGGAGAAGGTGCCTGAGGCCATCTATTATTTATATAAAGGCCAAGGCTGGACCCTAACATAAATTTAACTGTGAGACCAGCTGGTTGGGCCTTTGGGGTGGGGGGCCGGACCCCAGATTGTCTCCCTTTCTGTTACAAATTTTGTTATGCTGTTGTTCAATTCCAGGCGGGGGAACATGGGATCTTACAAGATGTCCCATTTTCGAAAGAGAAAAGAATTTTGGATTTTTGAGGGATAGATTTCCCCTACCCCATTGTGGGCCTGGCAGAACTCTTAAGAAAGGCCTTCCTCTGAGGTAAGTCTGTTTCTATTAAGCACATAAAATCTGTGTACATGGGCATACACAGGGAAGGCAAACAAACAGTGTTCTTGGGGAGTGAAAATATTTAAGGAAAAGGCAAGGAGGGCAAAGGTGTTCAAAAACCTCTCTGTGTAGCACTGCCTTTTGTGTAAGACACGTACATGCAACGGGGCCCTCTGGTCTAAAGATGTCACTGTAGCTTTGGCAAAGAAATTCCTTAAGTCACACTTGATGCTCTGCCTTTTGATATGACACCTACAAGCTGGCGAGCTCTGATTTGAGGAACTAATCACACACACACACACACACACACACACACACACACACACACACACACACACGGGAAGCCAGACATTGACCCCCCCCAAAAAAAAAAGGAGAACAAAGGCAAGATTCCTGTGAACTTAAAAGAAATTGGAGCTGGTAACTAATGAAGAAATGGAAACTCAAATCGTTGGCCTACCCTACATTTCAGAACACAGAGACTCATTTCCTCAAAAGTTGACAATGGCCCTCCTGTGAGGGGACAAGAAACCAGTCTTTATAATGTTAGGATCCCGGGGCCCTTAGATGTAGCAGCTCCTGCCCTGTAGAGACAGACATAAGTGTTTTCATCTCTTGCCTCTTTGAACTTGTTCCATGTTTCTAAGGGACTCTGTGTCTAAGTCACTCGTGATGCTCGGCACAAACCAGGAGGTGACGCTTCTACCTGTCAATGTGACTGGATCCTTCCCAGAGTTATGGAGTGCCCGTGTCTACTAAAACACGTTTGCCACTTGACTCTGTGGACACTGACACCTACAAGGCCATGAATCTATGTGAGTCAGTCCCTTCTCTGCCCCCAGTACCCAGCTCAGTAACCAGAACCTCAATAAAAAATCCTCAGAATTAAGAAGCAAGAAATTGGAGACGATGGCCTATACCTCTCTCGGGCACTGAATAAGCAAATATTTTAAAGAACAAAACTTCACGAGAATATGCCTACTTCCTGAGTAGAGCATCTAAGGTGACGTCTCTGGTTCTGAGATACAAAGGATCTGGGTTTGGATCACAGCTCCACAACTTACTGGGCCACACTGAGCATGCTCCAAAGCGACCCTGAGGCCAGATCTCCTCATGTGTGAGAAGTCAGGGAGATGAAGCCCTCGGGCAGGGCCGGACATGTGGTGACACTTGATCAATACATCTCAGCCATCGCTGGGAAGTTATGGCGTCAACTCAACAATTCAACAGTTACCCTTGAGAGCAAATCTTATCCACCCAGACTTATTATCCCAGGGAAAAAAAAACTATTCCCAACACCTATGAAACACTCAGTAACAGATGTGGAGTGGAGGGCAGGAGAAAGAGGAAGAGAAGACTGAGGTGATGGAAAAAGCAGAAAGGTGGTGTAAAGGAGGCTGGACAGGGGTTACTGGAGGGGCCAGAGGGTTGCATCTCCCATTCTGCAATCTCTACCTTGCAACTCTGAGCTAGTCCGTCTCTCTGTCTCGCTGTGTGATATTTTAAGATGAAAAACCCTTTCCGGTGGTGCCAGGCCAGTGGGGGCAGAGAACAGGCTTTTGATCCTGTTTGCAACACTCCTCCTGGGCCTGCAGATGGTGCTACTGAGTTAGGAAGAAGCCAGTTTCTGCACGCTCAGCTTCCAAGCTGTGCTCCTCCTAGCAGACAGGATGTAGGGAAATCACTTGCTTGTTGCTGCTGAAAACACCTGAGGCGGTGAATGAGCTCCTTCCCTACCCACCCAGCTTCTCCTGTTGCCCTCAAAACACTGTGGGTGTGGGGAGACATCAGGTTCTGCCAGCCAGGTCCTGTTTCCAGCTGGTGACCTTGTGCAAAGGTGGCTCGCTCTCTTTTTACACCTTTTACAGTCGGCACAATGAGCATTGTAATTCTGGATGGTGGGTAAGCGCAGCGAAAAACTCACATCAGTCGCAGAGCACGGTACCAGGCGCCTGGTGGGGACCGTGATGGACGGCTGCCCTCGCTTCCAGGCATTCCTGTGGATGTGGTTAGCACAGGAGACTGGACAGGGTGCAGTGATGAATGAAAAGGTCTAGAAGGACAGTGTCACCCCGTGGCAGGACTTGTCTGCTCATATATGCTTTATGCCACAGGAGCCGATAAAGTCCCGAGTGAACGTGCGAGCATGGCCACGGCAAGACCCAATGCCTCAGACTCACGGGAGTGACATGTGGATGTTGACAGTGTGTGCAGAAAATGCCCATGGTGGCTTCCTCCTCCCTGGTGTTTACAGCCTGAGAGTGCTCCCCTACAGAAATGCCCACCGAGACTAGTTAAACCCGTGACCTTCTTGAGTTGTACACAACAAACTCACCTCCTCAACTCAGACAAATGAACTGATGAGCTCCGCCTATAACTAGTGCATCTCCATTGGCGTGCAAGACCCTCCTGACCCCAGCTTTCCTGTGTCTTCATCTGTGTGTCTGTCTGCCTTTTCTTTATTCCCTGCTGTCCCAGCTAGGCCATTCCCTAAGCTGTGCAGGTCACGAGTTGCACACCTGCTTGCAGCCCTTCAAGGACACATCGGTGCTCCATGCTTCCCTGGTTTCCCAAAGCCAGATGCAGCTATTGCCTTAAGGAATGAACAGCACAGTGGCTGCGTTATCTTCACTCTGGCTGCTTGTGGGCTAAATCTTTTCAGAAGCACTTGTAGCAGCCATCTCCCATGCCCAGCTCCCAGGCACGCATGTACTCAGTAAATGCGTGTTTGTTACATTGCAGCCTACTCTTCGTGTGTTGAGCGCCTTCTCCGCACACGACAGACTAGTCAGGATTGAACAGATGCAAGGCCCAGGAGGCATGGCTGCAGCTCAGGCCAGAGATGGTCCAGCTAAGTAGAATGTGGAAAGCCATGAGAGCACACGGATTCCTCCAGAGAAGACTCGGATTCTAGAAAAATAAGGCAAAAAAGTATTGTACGACGTATTCTCCACACTCATCTCCCAAGTGTCCTCTCTGTCTGTGGCAACTTGATCTCTGCAGAGAGCTGGGCATCATCACTGGCATCCCATCACAAATGGAGAGACTTAGGTTCTGGAGGAAGACTTACCCAGGGCGGCAGTGCCAGACAGAAGGCCAGGGGGTGTGGGCCCTCTACTGCAGTGGGCCAGTCTCCTAGCGAAGGAGCAATTGAGAGAGTGAAAATGACATCTACAGTATGAAAGATCATGAAGAGCTGGTCTCTGTCACGTGACTCGGGAGCTCCGGGCCTGGGTGAGGCTGGTGTTGCACTCACTTGTCGAACTACAGAGCTTTTAAGGAACAAATTGTCATGATCCTTACAGCGTACTTGAAGAAATGCAAGGTCTCTCAGGGCATAGCCAGGGTGCAGGTCACAGAGCCTTGGAAGCACAAGGCATGCGCCCCTCGCATTCCCCGGGGAGTGGGAACTCCACAGAGTGTGAATGTCTTCAGTGCTAACAAAGAGTTGAAACAGCGAAGGCATGTGAGGCTGAGGGCTCACTCGGGTGGAGGACACCAAGATCCATAGAGAAACTGATCTGCTCTGTGGGGCACTGAGATCATGTCAAAAACCCACCTTCAGAGCCTCCTCCCCAGGAGACCACACAGCTCTAGAAGGCTCCCAGGGCAGGGAAGGCCACAGCAAATTTCTAACCAGGGGGGTCCGAGGAAAAGGAAATGTCCTGCCCACTTCTCCACGTACCCCCAACTTTCAGGAATCTGGGCCACCACAGAAAGACCCTCAGGGTTGGCTTCTTATTAATGAACCTGTGGAAGGTCCTGTCCAGCTTCCACAGAGCGTTTGAATAATTCATGGTGACAGAGCGTGTTTGTGTGGGATGGCTGCCAACTGTTGGTTTCTTCAGCCTCAGTGCTCCCTCTCGCTCCACTGACCAAGCAGGGCCTGGGAGGAATCTGTTCTCGTTGACAGAGGCCATAGAGCACCCAGATGCCACTCCCACCCCCCAGCACCACCTGTCCCAAGCAGGGTCAAAGAAGCTAGTCTCTTAGGGTCTGTGAGGTCATCACCATGGCAACCAGGGAGGTCATTTCTCCCTCCTAAGTCCATGAAGGCTGAGGGGGTTTTCAGGGCCCTGGTACATTTCTCAGGAATAGGCTAGAGAGGCTTGGCATGACCTCAGGGAGAAGGCTAGGCAGAGCCCGGATACAAAGAGCGGAGCTTGCCTCCTGCCTCAGCCTGCAGAGGCCAAGGCTCACTCAGCCCAGCGAATCCCTTCTTCCTCATCCAGAGCCATTCAGCACCTCAGTGCCCATGTTCTCCGAAGAGCCGCTAAGGAGCTCACCATCTCTGCCTCTACCACAAAAGCCAGACTCACCCCTCAAACACAGGAAAGGGTCACCTACATCACAGACTAGCCGTCCTCTCCGATTTAAAACGGCCTGTGACACCGCCGCTGCCGTCAGCACACTGTGGCATCCAGCTATGCCGAGTTTGTGAGACTTTTGTTTTGTGTTGTGTTGTACGCTCAGGCTTGTGTGGAGGTTAAGAAACAGTTCGGGGCATTTGCTCAAATGTAGGCAGCAGAGGAGATGGCTGAGCTGAGGACAGGCTGCCATCTGACAGGATAGAACACTTCTAAAGATGGCGTGGACTGTGGGGTTCACTCCGCTCTTGCAAATGGAAGTTATCTTGTTCAATGCATTTGTTATACTGAGCAGTGAACGATACACTCAGTAGTGGCTTACAGAGAAGGTTAGCAGTATTCATGCCCACACATTTATGAGACTCCAAGGACGTGCATCTTAAAACACTAGTGTGATCAGTCATTCTTCATGGTGGTAATGTTCCATAGAACTACCATGGATATTTTAATTAGAGAATCATTAAACCATTGCTCCAAGGGGAAACAGAGGCCTAGGCTCCCCGTGGTCTCCAGTCAGAGCATTTCATCAACGCATCCAAATGCATCTCAATTTTATGTGTTCTTATTAATGGCATCTTATTTAATAGATTCGATGTGTTAACACGGACTCCACAGGGCTGGAAGAAGTTTATCTAACACACACACTCTCTGAAAGGTGTAATGCAGCTTATTCGTGCTTAGGAACCTCAGACAGCACTCAGCACTTGTGGGGTGCACTTTCACCCCCAAAAGAAAGCACAAAGCAGTGTTCAAAGCATGGAGCTAAATGGCCCACAGAAAAAAGTGTTGATGGTATGAACTAACATGAGAGGCCTGAACACTGACTTGTTCTACGCCCCCAGGAGCATGGGTGCTGTGTGAGTCCGAATCTCACTGGTCTGCTGAAGTCCGTGGATGGCTGAGAAAACGGTTTGAGACTCTTTTTGGGGACTACATATAAATAGTAGCGCATAGGAGACTTTGAAAATAGAGAATCTGTGCATGATAAAAATTGTATGCACATGCAAGTATTTGTACACATATAATACTCTCTATGATTTCTGTATGAGTATTAAATGCATGAGTGTGGCCCCAGGTTGCAGGCTATCAGGGACCACCTTCTCCAGTTGTTCTAGGAAGCCAGCCACCCACTGAGTTGGCCTTGGTGGCTCTGGAGGGCATATCCAGGGAGATGTCCCTTAGCAACAGCATTGTCACCAGAGCTCATACAAGGAGCACTTTGTGAGCTCCCCCGCCCCCTGGGGGAGGGAGGCATGTTCAAAGCACCTCATGATTCATGATTGCCTTCTACTTGGAAGCCATCCTTCCAGCATCCTCCGGATCAGTGTCAGCGAGGTCCACAGGCTCACCCAGTGCCTGCTTCTTAAAGCCCACACAGGCCTCAGCCTCTGACTTGGCTGTTCCCACATCCTCACTGCTCCACACGGAAGGTGGAAGTCACGTCTGATGCCTCTCTCCATCTGGGCTCTGAGCATCCAACCCAGGACTCAGCGCCCAGAAGCCACAGAACGTTAGAGATCACCCAGTCCGGGCTCCTCAAAGTGAGAGCCCTGGACAAATCATGGTGGTTAGAAATGCAGGTTCCCAGACTTCTCCCTATTTCTGCTGAATAGGAACTTCTGGAGTGTGTGGCGATGGGGGGAGAAGATATTCTGAACTGTAACAAGTTTTCCAGGATATTCTAATAATACCTGTTACAGTTTCAAAGCTCTGTGTCAATTATACACACCTCACCACACTTTTATAGATAGGAAATTCGAGTGTAGCAATAGAACCTGTGTCCCCAAGGTCACATAGATAGCTAAGGTGTGGAACTGGAGCCCATCCCCCACCCAAGGTCCCATGACAATGAAGGCCCTCAGAGGCCCCTCGTGGAACTCAGCCCTGCATAGTGTGTCTCAGGCCGAGTGAGCCTCTCACTCAGGGCTCCCTCCCTTCCTCTTCTCTCTCCAAAGCTCATCTTGAGGAAATAGCTTAAGTTTTCTGTGAGCCCATTTCCTTCACAGATGAAATAGGAACACTCGCATATATAGACATAACACACACATACATAGACACAACGCACATAAACGCGCACAGACACACACATACATAGACAAAACATACAACACACAGACATTCACAGATACAGAGACACACACACTCAGACACACACACACACACACACAGACATTTACAGAGATGCGTGTGCACACACAGACACACACACATACAGAGACACAGAGACATACACACTCAGTCACACACAGAAACACACACACACACACACACACACAGATTTATATACACACACAGACATTTACAGAGATGCGTGCACACACAGGAACACACAGACACACACACACACACACACACAGACACACACACACACACACACAGAGACACACACACTCAGACACACACACACACACACAGAAGCTCAGCTCCAGTCAGAAAACCTGTAGCTGCCAAACAGATGTTTGTGGTGTCTTGAAGAGGATGAGTTAGAGGAAAAGCCTCAAGAATGAAACACACCCCCACCCAGGAGTGCCATGGTCCCTTCCAACCTTCCCACCATTAACCACCCCTCCCCCCACCCTCCTGTGACTGCAGCACCAGTGTGAACTCTCTCTCTCTCTCTCTCTCTCTCTCTCTCTCTCTCTCTCTCTCTCTCTCTCTCTCTCTCTCTCTCTGCACTGAGCAGAGTCACACTTACTAGGTGGATGTTCTGGGAGGCGGTCAGGGTTTCTCAGAATGAGTCATTTTTTCAAAAATAACAAAACCTCTCGACATCGCTTGATTTCAGCCCTCTCTTGTAACCTCTTTTGCAACAGCATTCCAAGCACGCCTGACTTCTTTCTCAGGCCCAGGGCAAGGCCCACACTCCCTGCTGTAAGCCTTCGCTGGCAGACAAAGAGCTGGAGCCCAGGCCCAGAGCCCAGGCTGCAGGGTCTGATCCAGAAGGCAGAGGGGGCCCGAGAAGTCTGGAGGACAGAGGGACAGTGGGGGAGAGGGACGGGACATGGGGAGACGAGCTTGGCCTGGACCCACAGTGACTCACTGGACTCTGACAGACCTCGCTCTCTGTCTGCCCCACCCTAATTAGATTGGCCAACCATCCTGAGAGTGATACCTACATTTGCTCAACAACCACAGTTTCACCCAGCACGGTGCCCTTCACGGTGTCAGATGTGGGTATCCCAAGCTCCCAGGCACCTAGAGATACTGAAGGCATTGCCCAGCCAGACCCTGATGCTGACAGGATGGCTGTCACCATTTGCTGAGCTCCGCACTGGGCTGATTGTATGGCATTTACCCTTTATTCTCTGGTGTCAGTAGATAGGTTATTTCACTCTTTCCTAGATGAGAAAACCAAGGCTCAGAGAGGCTAAGCAATTTCTCCAAAGTCACAAAGTAAGTGACCGAGCTGTAACCGAAACCCATTTGGATCTGGCCACAAAGCTTACGTCTTTTCTCAAGTGTGGGCTGAAGACGCTGCTCTCAAAGCCCCTGCACATTCCTCTACTGGACTTAGCATCGTGGAATTTAACTAATGCTTGCCTAGCTGGATCCTGGGAGCTTCTTGAGGCATGGAGAGTGGTTTGTTTCCCTGCACACTCAGCTTGTAGCTTAGTAGGTAAGAGACAAACAGAAAATCACAAGCTTGATCGCCATCCCTGAGACTGCAGACCTGGTCATGCCTCAGCCCCCCATACACCCTGACACACACACACACACACACACACACACACACACACTAATATCTGTTCCCAGACCCTTGAAAACTGAAGTCCCCAAGCAGCTCCTGTTTCAGTCTAACGCCTGTATGCCCCACCCCTAGCAAAGACTCTTCACTCTTGGGTTTCAGTTTCCCATTTCTGCAAATACAGAGCTGAATAGGGAAAGCTGGGCAACCTAGGCTCCCAACACTGATGGTTCTGGAAGCAAGTT